>NW_026736194.1:0-80000 GCF_949786415.1 Peromyscus eremicus | reverse complement strand
ATCTGACAAGAACAGTAGCTCCTCTTCAGTCCAATACACTGTACTTGCTGTGAACAGACGCATGTGCTATTTGCACTGTGTATGGCAATGGGAGCGCAATAGTGACTTTCCTTACCAGAAAACAACTCTTGTTCGTAGGACTAGAAACTGCATGTGATTCAACTCCATTTAGGACTGGGAAACAAATGCTAGCTCGCCTTACATGAAACACACTCTGCTTTTGAGAAAAGAGCACCCTTCTACTCTACTGTGTTTCCTATGGGGTCCGAACAGTGAGCTTGCTAAGAACAAAAGAACTGTGCTTCCTACACACACGGGGCATATCTAGTTCAACTCTGCTTAGGAAACTGACAAGAACAGTAGCTCCTCTTCAGTCCAATACACTGTACTTGCTGGCATCAGGCACATGTGCTATTTGAACTGTGTATGGCAATGGGAGCGCAATAGTGACTTTCCTTACCAGAAAACAACTCTTGCTCGTAGGACTAGAAACTCAATGTGATTCCACTCCATTTAGGACTGGGAAACAAATACTAGCTCGCCTTACAAGAAACACACTCTGCTTTAGAGAAAATAGCACTCTTCTACTCTACTGTTTTTCCTATGGGATCCAAACAGTGAGCTTGCTCAGAACAAAAGAACTGTGCTTAATACACACACGGACCACATCTAGTTCAACTCTGCTTAGGAACCTGACAAGAACAGTAGCTCCTATTCAGTCCAATACACTGTACTTGCTGGGAACAGACGGGAGGGCTATTTGCACTGTGGATGGCAATGGGAGCGCAATAATGACTTTCCTTACCAGAAAACAACTATTGTTCGTAGGACCAGAAACTGCATGTGATTCAACTCCATTTAGGACTGGGAAACAAACTCTAGCTCGCTTTACAAGAAACACACTCTACTTTTGAGAAAAGAGCACTCTTCTACTCTACTGTGTTTCCTATGGTGCCAGAACAGTGAGCTTGCTCAGAAAAAAAGAACTGTGCTTCCTACACACACGGACCATATCTAGTTCAACTCTGCTTAGGAAACTGACAAGAACAGTAGCTCCTCTTCAGTCTGATACACTGTACTTGCTGGGAACAGACGCGAGTGCTATTTGCACTGTGTATGTCAATGGCAGCACAATAGTGACTCTTCTTACCAGAAAACAACTCTTGCTCGTAGGACCAGAAACTGCATGTGATTCAACTCCATTTAGGACTGGGAAACAAATTCTAGCTCGCTTTACAAGAAACACACTCTTCTTTTGAGAAAAGTGCACTCTTCTACTCTACTGTGTTTCCTATAGGTCCAAAACAGTGAGCTTGCTCAGAAAAAAAGAACTGTGCTTCCTACACACACGGACCATATCTAGTTCAATTCTGCTTAGGAACCTGACAAGAACAGTAGCTCCTCTTCAGTCTAATACACTGTAATTGCTGGGAACAGACGCGAGTGCTATTTGCACTCTGTATGGCAATGGGAGCGCAATAGTGTCTTTCCTTACCAGAAAACAACTCTTGCTCGTAGGACCAGAAACTGCATGTGATTCAACTCCATTTAGGACTGGGAAACAAATGCTAGCTCGCCTTACATGAAACACACTCTGCTTTAGAGAAAAGAGCACTCTTCTACTCTACTGTGCTTCCTATGGGGTCCGAACAGTGAGCTTGCTCAGAACAAAAGAACTGTGCTTCCTACACACATGGGCCATATCTAGTTCAACTCTATTTAGGAAACTGAGAAGAAAAGAATCTCCTCTTCAGTCCAATACAATGTACTTGCGGGGAACAGACGCGAGTGCTGTTTGCACTGTGTATGGCAATTGGAGCACAATAGTGACTCCTCTTACCGGAAAACAACTCTTGCTCTTAGGACCAGAAACTGCATGTGACTCAACTCCATTTAGGAATGGGAAACAAACGCTAGCTCGCCTTACAAGAAACACACTCTGCTTTTGAGAAAAGAGCACTCTTCTACTCTACTGTGTTTCCTATTGGGTCCGAACAGGGAGCCTGCTCAGAACAAAAGAACTGTGCTTTCTACATACACGACCATATCTAGTTCAGTTCTGCTTAGGAACCTGACAAGAACCGTAGATCCTCTTCAGTCCAATACACTGTACTTTCTGGGAACAGACGCCAGTGCTATTTGTCCTGTGTATGGCAATGGCAGCACAATAGTGACTCATCTTACCATAAAACAACTTTTGCTCTTAGGACCAGAAACTGCATGTGATTCAACTCCATTTAGGACTAGGAAACAAATGCTAGCTCGCCTTACATAAAACACACTCTGCTTTTGAGTAAAAAGCACTCTTCTACTCTACTGTGTTTCCTATGAGGTCCGAACAGTGAGCATGCTCAGAACAAAAGAACTGTGCTTCCTACACACACGGGCCACATCTAGTTCAACTCTGCTTAGGAAACTGACAAGAACAGTAGCTCCTATTCAGTCCAATACACTGTACTTGCTGGGAAAAGACAAGAGTGCTATTTGCCTTGTGTAGGGCAATGGGAGCATAATAGTGACTTTCCTTACCAGAAAACAACTCTTGTTCGTAGGATCAGAAACTGCATGTGATTCAACTCCATTTAGGACTGGGAAACAAACTCTAGCTCGCTTTACAAGAAACACACTCTGCTTTTGAGAAAAGAGCACTCTTCTACTCTACTGTGTTTCCTATAGGGCCAGAACAGTGAGCTTGCTCAGAACATAAGAACTGTGCTTCCTACACACACGGGCCATATCTAGTTCAACTCTGCTTAGGAAACTGACAAGAACAGTAGCTGCTCTTCAGTCCGATACACTGTACTTGTGGGGAACAGAAGCGAGTGATATTTGCACTGTGTATGGGAATTGGAGCACAATAGTGACTTGTCTTAACAGAAAACAACTCTTTCTTGTGGACAAAAAACTGCATGTGACTCAACTCCATTTAGGACTGGGAAACAAACGCTACCTCGACTTCCAAGAAACACACTCTGCTTTTGAGAAAAGAGCACTCTTCTACTCTACTGTGTTTCCTATGTGTTCCGAACAGTGAGCTTGCTCAGAACAAAAAAACTGTGCTTCCTACACACACGGCAATATCTAGTTCAAGTCTGTTTAGGAACCTGACAAGAACAGTAGATCCTCTTCTGTTTAATACACTCTACTTGCTGAGAACAGACGCCAGTGCTATTTGTCCTGTGTATGTCAATGGCAGCGCAATAGTGACTCTTCTTACCAGAAAACAACTCTTGCTCGAAGGACCAGAAACTGCATGTGATTCAACTCCATTTAGGACTGGGAAACAAACTCTAGCTCGCTTTACAAGAAACACACTCTGCTTTTGAGAAAAGAGCACTCTTCTACTCTCCTGTGTTTCCTATAGGGCCAGAAGAGTGAGCTTGCTCAGAACAAAATAACTGTGCTTCCTACACAGAGCCATAACTAGTTCAACTCTGCTTAGGAAACTGACAAGAACAGTAGCTCCTCTTCCGTCCAATACAGTGTACTTGCTGGGAACAGACGGGAGGGCTATTTGCACTGTGGATGGCAATGGGAGCAAAATAGTGACTTTCCTTACCAGAAAACAGCTCTTGTTCGTAGGACCAGAAACTGCATGTGATTCAACTCCATTTAGGACTGGGAAACAAATGCTAGCTCACCTTACATGAAACACACTCTGCTTTTGAGTAAAGAGCACTCTACTACTCTACTGTGTTTCCTATGAGGTCCGAACAGTGAGCTTGCTCAGAACAAAAGAACTGTGCTTCCTACACACACGGGCCATATCTAGTTCAACTCTGCTTAGGAAACTGACAAGAACAGTAGCTCCTCTTCAGTCCAATACACTGTACTTGCTGGCAAGAGGCACATGTGCTATTTGCACTGTGTATGGCAATGGGAGTGCAATAGTGACTTTCCTTACCAGAAAACAACTCTTGCTCGTAGGACTAGAAACTGCATGTGATTTCACTCCATTTAGGACTGGGAAACAAATGCTAGCTCGCCTTACAAGAAACACACTCTGCTTTAGAGAAAATAGCACTCTTCTACTCTACTGTGTTTCCTAAGGGGTCCAAACACTGAGCTTGCTCAGAACAAAAGAACTGTGCTTAATACACACACGGACCACATCTAGTTCAACTCTGCTTAGGAAACTGACAAGAACAGTAGCTCCTATTCAGTCCAATACACTGTACTTGCTGGGAAAAGACGCGAGTGCTATTTGCCTTGTGTAGGGCAATAGGAGCGCAATAGTGACTTTCCTTACCAGAAAACAACTCTTGTTCGTAGGACCAGAAACTGCATGTGATTCAACTCCATTTAGGACTGGGAAACAAACTCTAGCTCGCTTTACAAGAAACACATTCTGCTTTTGAGAAAAGAGCACTCTTCTACTCTACTGTGTTTCCTATGAGTTCCAAACAGTGAGCGTGCTCAGAACAAAGAACTGTGCTTCCTACACACACGGACCATATCTAGTTCAACTCTGCTTAGGAAACTGACAAGAACAGTAGCTCCTCTTCAGTCAGATACACTGTACTTGCTGGGAACAGACGCGAGTGCTATTTGCACTGTGGATGGCAATGGGAGCAAAATAGTGACTTTTCTTACCAGAAAACAGCTCTTGCTCGTAGGACCGGAAACTGCCTGTGATTCAACTCCATTTAGGACTGGGAAACAAATGCTAGCTCGCCTTACATGAAACACACTCTGCTTTTGAGTAAAGAGCACTCTTCTACTCTACTGTGTTTCCTATAGGGCCAGAACAGTGAGCTTGCTCAGAACAAAAGAACTGTGCTTCCTACACACACGGGCCATATCTAGTTCAACTCTGCTTAGGAATCTGACAAGAACAGTAGCTCCTCTTCAGTCCAATACACTGTACTTGCTGTGAACAGACGCATGTGCTATTTGCACTGTGTATGGCAATGGGAGCACAATAGTGACTTTCCTTACCAGAAAACAACTCTTGTTCGTAGGACTAGAAACTGCATGTGATTCAACTCCATTTAGGACTGGGAAACAAATGCTAGCTCGCCTTACATGAAACACACTCTGCTTTTGAGAAAAGAGCACCCTTCTACTCTACTGTGTTTCCTATGGGGTCCGAACAGTGAGCTTGCTAAGAACAAAAGAACTGTGCTTCCTACACACACAGGGCATATCTAGTTCAACTCTGCTTAGGAAACTGACAAGAACAGTAGCTCCTCTTCAGTCCAATACACTGTACTTGCTGGCATCAGGCACATGTGCTATTTGAACTGTGTATGGCAATGGGAGCGCAATAGTGACTTTCCTTACCAGAAAACAACTCTTGCTCGTAGGACTAGAAACTCAATGTGATTCCACTCCATTTAGGACTGGGAAACAAATACTAGTTCGCCTTACAAGAAACACACTCTGCTTTAGAGAAAATAGCACTCTTCTACTCTACTGTTTTTCCTATGGGATCCAAACAGTGAGCTTGCTCAGAACAAAAGAACTGTGCTTAATACACACACGGACCACATCTAGTTCAACTCTGCTTAGGAACCTGACAAGAACAGTAGCTCCTATTCAGTCAAATACACTGTACTTGCTGGGAACAGACGGGAGGGCTATTTGCACTGTGGATGGCATTGGGAGCGCAATAGTGACTTTCCTTACCAGAAAACAACTATTGTTCGTAGGACCAGAAACTGCATGTGATTCAACTCCATTTAGGACTGGGAAACAAACTCTAGCTCGCTTTACAAGAAACACACTCTGCTTTTGAGAAAAGAGCACTCTTCTACTCTACTGTGTTTCCTATGGTGCCAGAACAGTGAGCTTGCTCAGAAAAAAAGAACTGTGCTTCCTACACACACGGGCCATATCTAGTTCAACTCTGCTTAGGAAACGGAGAACAGTACCTCCTCTTCAGTCCAATACACTGTACTTGCTGGGAACAGACGGGAGGGCTATTTGCACTGTGTATGGCAATGGGAGCGCAATAGTGACTTTCTTTACCAGAAAACAACTCTTGCTCGTAGGACCAGAAACTGCATGTGATTCCACTCCATTTAGGACTGGGAAACAAACGCTAGCTCGCCTTACAAGAAACACACTCTGCTTTAGAGAAAAGAGCACTCTTCTACTCTACTGTGTTTCCTATGGGGTCCAAACAGTGAGCTTGCTCAGAACAAAAGAACTGTGCTTCCTACACACACGGACCATATCTAGTTCAACTCTGCTTAGGAAACTGACAAGAACAGTAGCTCCTCTTCAGTCCAATACACTGTACTTGCTGGGAACAGACGCGAGTGCTATTTGCCTTGTGTAGGGCAATGGGAGCGCAATAGTGACTTGTCTTACCAGAAAACAACTCTTGCTCATAGGACAAAAAACTGCATGTGACTCAACTCCATTTAGGACTGGGAAACAAACGCTAGCTCGACTTCCAAGAAACACACTCTGCTTTTGAGAAAAGAGCACTCTTTTACTCTACTGTGTTTCCTATGTGTTCCGAACAGTGAGCTTTCTCAGAACAAAAAAACTGTGCTTCCTACACACACGGCCATATCTAGTTCAAGTCTGTTTAGGAACCTGACAAGAACAGTAGATCCTCTTCTGTCCAATACACTCTATTTGCTGAGAACAGACGACAGTGCTATTTGTCCTGTGTATGTCAATGGCAGCGCAATAGTGACTCTTCTTACCAGAAAACAACTCTTGCTCGTAGGACCAGAAACTGCATGTGATTCAACTCCATTTAGGACTGGGAAACAAGTGCTAGCTCGCCTTACAAAAACACACTCTGCTTTAGAGAAAAGAGCACTCTTCTACTCTACTGTGTTTCCTATGGGGTACAGACAGTGAGCTTGCTCAGAACAAAAGAACTGTGCTTCCTACACACATGGCCATATCTGTTCAATTCTGCTTAGGAACCTGACAAGTACCGTAGATCCTATTCAGTCCAATACTCTGTACGTGCTGGGAACAGACGCCAGTGCTATTTGTCCTGTGTATGGCAATGGCAGCACAATAGTGACTCTTCTTACCATAAAACAAGTCTTGCTCGTAGGACCAGAAACTGCATTGATTCAACTCCATTTAGGACTGGGAAACAAAAGCTAGCTCACCTTACAGAAACACACTCTGCTTTAGAGAAAAGAGCACTCTTCTACTCTACTGTGTTTCCTATAGGGCCAGAACAGTGAGCTTTCTCAGAACAAAGAACTGTGCATCCTACACACGGGCCATATCTAGTTCAAATCTGCTTAGGAAACTGACAAGAACAGTAGATCCTTTTCAGTCTGATACACTGTACTTGCTGGGAACAGACGCGAGTGCTATTTGCACTGTGTATGGCAATGGGAGCGCAATAGTGACTTTCCTTTCCAGAAAACAATTCTTGCTCGTAGTTTAGAAACTGCATGTGATTCAACTCCATTTAGGACTGGGAAACAAATGCTAGCTCGCCTTACAAAAACACACTCTGCTTTTGAGAAAAGAGCACTCTTCTACTCTACTGTGTTTCCTAAGGGGTCCGAACAGTGAGCTTGCTCAGAACAAAAGAACTGTGCTTCCTACACACACGGCCATATCTGGTTCAATTCTGCTTAGGAACCTGACAAGAACAGTAGATCCTCTTCAGTCCATTACCCTGTACTTGCTGGGAACAGACACCAGTGCTATTTGTCCTGTGTATGGCAATGGCAGAGCAATAGTGACTCTTGTTACCATAAAACAACTCTTGCTCGTAAGACTAGAAACTTCATGTGATTCAACTCCATTTAGGACTGGGAAACAAACGCTAGCTCGCCTTACAAGAAACACACTCTGCTTTAGAGAAAAGAGCACTCTTCTACTCTACTGTGTTTCCTATAGGGCCAGAACAGTGAGCTTGCTCAGAACAAAAGAACTGTGCTTCCTACACACACGGCCATATCTAGTTCAAGTCTGTTTAGGAACCTGACAAGAACAGTAGATCCTCTTCTGTCCAATACACTCTATTTGCTGAGAACAGACGACAGTGCTATTTGTCCTGTGTATGTCAATGGCAGCGCAATAGTGACTCTTCTTACCAGAAAACAACTCTTGCTCGTAGGACCAGAAACTGCATGTGATTCAACTCCATTTAGGACTGGGAAACAAGTGCTAGCTCGCCTTACAAAAACACACTCTGCTTTAGAGAAAAGAGCACTCTTCTACTCTACTGTGTTTCCTATGGGGTACAGACAGTGAGCTTGCTCAGAACAAAAGAACTGTGCTTCCTACACACATGGCCATATCTGTTCAATTCTGCTTAGGAACCTGACAAGTACCGTAGATCCTATTCAGTCCAATACTCTGTACGTGCTGGGAACAGACGCCAGTGCTATTTGTCCTGTGTATGGCAATGGCAGCACAATAGTGACTCTTCTTACCATAAAACAAGTCTTGCTCGTAGGACCAGAAACTGCATTGATTCAACTCCATTTAGGACTGGGAAACAAAAGCTAGCTCACCTTACAGAAACACACTCTGCTTTAGAGAAAAGAGCACTCTTCTACTCTACTGTGTTTCCTATAGGGCCAGAACAGTGAGCTTTCTCAGAACAAAGAACTGTGCATCCTACACACGGGCCATATCTAGTTCAAATCTGCTTAGGAAACTGACAAGAACAGTAGATCCTTTTCAGTCTGATACACTGTACTTGCTGGGAACAGACGCGAGTGCTATTTGCACTGTGTATGGCAATGGGAGCGCAATAGTGACTTTCCTTTCCAGAAAACAATTCTTGCTCGTAGTTTAGAAACTGCATGTGATTCAACTCCATTTAGGACTGGGAAACAAATGCTAGCTCGCCTTACAAAAACACACTCTGCTTTTGAGAAAAGAGCACTCTTCTACTCTACTGTGTTTCCTAAGGGGTCCGAACAGTGAGCTTGCTCAGAACAAAAGAACTGTGCTTCCTACACACACGGCCATATCTGGTTCAATTCTGCTTAGGAACCTGACAAGAACAGTAGATCCTCTTCAGTCCATTACCCTGTACTTGCTGGGAACAGACACCAGTGCTATTTGTCCTGTGTATGGCAATGGCAGAGCAATAGTGACTCTTGTTACCATAAAACAACTCTTGCTCGTAAGACTAGAAACTTCATGTGATTCAACTCCATTTAGGACTGGGAAACAAACGCTAGCTCGCCTTACAAGAAACACACTCTGCTTTAGAGAAAAGAGCACTCTTCTACTCTACTGTGTTTCCTATAGGGCCAGAACAGTGAGCTTGCTCAGAACAAAAGAACTGTGCTTCCTACACAGAGCCATAACTAGTTCAACTCTGCTTAGGAAACTGACAAGAACAGTAGCTCCTCTTCCGTCGAAAACACTGTACTTGCTGGGAACAGACGGGAGGGCTATTTGCACTGTGGATGGCAATGGGAGCAAAATAGTGACTTTCCTTACCAGAAAACAGCTGTTGTTCATAGGACCAGAAACTGCATGTGATTCAACTCCATTTAGGACTGGGAAACAAACGCTAGCTCACCTTACATGAAACTCACTCTGCTTTTGAATAAAGAGCACTCTACTACTCTACTGTGTTTCCTATGAGGTCCGAACAGTGAGCTTGCTCAGAACAAAAGAACTGTGCTTCCTACACACAGGGGCCATATCTAGTTCAACTCTGCTTAGGAAACTGACAAGAACAGTAGCTCCTATTCAGTCCAATACACTGTACTTGCTGGGAAAAGACGCGAGTGCTATTTGTCTTGTGTAGGGCAATTGGAGCGCAATAGTGACTTTCCTTACCAGAAAACAAGTCTTGTTTGTAGGACCAGAAACTGCATGTGATTCAACTCCATTTAGGACTGGGAAACAAACTCTAGCTCGCTTTACAAGAAACACACTCTGCTTTTGAGAAAAGAGCACTCTTCTACTCTACTGTGTTTCCTATGGGTTCCAAACAGTGAGCATGCTCAGAACAAAAGAACTGTGCTTCCTACACACACGGACCATATCTAGTTCAACTCTGCTTAGGAAACTGACAAGAACAGTAGCTCCTCTTCAGTCAGATACACTGTACTTGCTGGGAACAGACGCGAGTGCTATTTGCACTGTGGATTGCAATGGAAGCAAAATAGTGACTTTTCTTACCAGAAAACAGCTCTTGCTCGTAGGACCGGATAATGCCTGTGATACAACTCCATTTAGGACTGGGAAACAAACTCTAGCTCGCTTTACAAGAAACACACTCTGCTTTTGAGAAAAGAGCACTCTTCTACTCTACTGTGATTCCTATAGGGACAGAAGAGTGAGCTTGCTCAGAGAAAAAGAACTGGGCTTCCTACACACGGGCCATATCTAGTTCAACTCTGCTTAGGAAACTGACAAGAACAGTAGCTCCTCTTCAGTCCAATACACTGTACTTGCTGGGAACAGACGGGAGGGCTATTTGCACTGTGTATGGCAATGGGAGCGCAATAGTGACTTTCCTTACCAGAAAACAACTCTTGCTCGTAGGACCAGAAACTGCATGTGATTCCACTCCATTTAGGACTGGGAAACAAATGCTAGCTCGCCTTACAAAAACACACTCTGCTTTAGAGAAAAGAGCACTCTTCTACTCTACTGTGTTTCCTATGGGTTCCAAACAGTGAGCGTGCTCAGAACAAAAGAACTGTGCTTCCTACACACACGGACCATATCTAGTTCAACTCTGCTTAGGAAACTGACAAGAACAGTAGCTCCTATTCAGTCCAATACACTGTACTTGCTGGGAAAAGACGCGAGTGCTATTTGCCTTGTGTAGGGCAATGGGAGCGCAACAGTGAATTTCCTTACCAGAAAACAACTCTTGCTCGTAGGACCAGAAACTGCATGTGATTCAACTCCATTTAGGACTAGGAAACAAACGCTAGCTCACCTTACAAAAACACACTCTGCTTTAGAGAAAAGAGCACTCTTCTACTCTACTGTGTTTCCTATAGGGCCAGAACAGTGAGCTTGCTCAGAACAAAGAACTGTGCTTCCTACACACGGGCCATATCTAGTTTAACTCTGCTTAGGACACTGACAAGAACAGTAGATCCTCTTCAGTCCGATACACTGTACTTGCTGGCATCAGGCACATGTGCTATTTGAACTGTGTATGGCAATGGGAGCGCAATAGTGACTTTCCTTACCAGAAAACAACTCTTGCTCGTAGGACTAGAAACTGCATGTGATTCCACTCCATTTAGGACTGGGAAACAAATGCTAGCTCGCCTTACAAGAAACACACTCTGCTTTAGAGAAAATAGCACTCTTCTACTCTTCTGTGTTTCCTATAGGGCCAGAACAGTGAGCTTGCTCAGAAAAAAAGAACTGTGCTTCCTACACACACGGGCCATATCTAGTTCAAGTCTGCTTAGGAACCTGACAAGAACAGTAGATCCTCTTCAGTCCAATACACTGTACTTGCTGGGAACAGACGCCAGTGCTATTTGTCCTGTGTATGGCAATGGCAGAGCAATAGTGACTCTTCTTACCAGAAAACAACTCTTGCTCGTAGGACCAGAAACTGCATGTGATTCAACTCCATTTAGGACTGGGAAACAAACTCTAGCTCGCTTTACAAGAAACACACTCTGCTTTTGAGAAAAGAGCTCTCTTCTACTCTTCTGTGTTTCCTATAGGGCCAGAACAGTGAGCTTGCTCAGAAAAAAAGAACTGTGCTTCCTACACACACGGGCCATATCTAGTTCAACTCTGTTTAAGAAACTGAGAACAGTAGCTCCTCTTCAGTCCAATACAATGTACTTGCGGGGAACAGACGCGAGTGCTGTTTGCACTGTGTATGGCAATTGGAGCACAATAGTGACTCCTCTTACCGGAAAACAACTCTTGCTCTTAGGACCAGAAACTGCATGTGACTCAACTCCATTTAGGAATGGGAAACAAACGCTAGCTCGCCTTACAAGAAACACACTCTGCTTTTGAGAAAAGAGCACTCTTCTACTCTACTGTGTTTCCTATTGGGTCCGAACAGTGAGCCTGCTCAGAACAAAAGAACTGTGCTTCCTACATACACGACCATATCTAGTTCAGTTCTGCTTAGGAACCTGACAAGAACCGTAGATCCTCTTCAGCCCAATACACTGTACTTTCTGGGAACAGACGCCAGTGCTATTTGTCCTGTGTATGGCAATGGCAGCACAATAGTGACTCATCTTACCATAAAACAACTTTTGCTCTTAGGACCAGAAACTGCATGTGATTCAACTCCATTTAGGACTGGGAAACAAATGCTAGCTCGCCTTACATGAAACACATTCTGCTTTTGAGTAAAGAGCACTCTTCTACTCTACTGTGTTTCCTATGAGGTCCGAACAGTGAGCATGCTCAGAACAAAAGAACTGTGCTTCCTACACACACGGGCTACATCTAGTTCAACTCTGCTTAGGAAACTGACAAGAACAGTAGCTCCTATTCAGTCCAATACACTGTACTTGCTGGGAAAATACAAGAGTGCTATTTGCCTTGTGTAGGGCAATGGGAGCATAATAGTGACTTTCCTTACCAGAAAACAACTCTTGTTCGTAGGATCAGAAACTGCATGTGATTCAACTCCATTTAGGACTGGGAAACAAACTCTAGCTCGCTTTACAAGAAACACACTCTGCTTTTGAGAAAAGAGCACTCTTCTACTCTACTGTGTTTCCTATAGGGCCAGAACAGTGAGCTTGCTCAGAACATAAGAACTGTGCTTCCTACACACACGGGCCATATCTAGTTCAACTCTGCTTAGGAAACTGACAAGAACAGTAGCTGCTCTTCAGTCCGATACACTGTACTTGTGGGGAACAGAAGCGAGTGATATTTGCACTGTGTATGGCAATTGGAGCACAATAGTGACTTGTCTTAACAGAAAACAACTCTTTCTTGTGGACAAAAAACTGCATGTGACTCAACTCCATTTAGGACTGGGAAACAAACGCTACCTCGACTTCCAAGAAACACACTCTGCTTTTGAGAAAAGAGCACTCTTCTACTCTACTGTGTTTCCTATGTGTTCCGAACAGTGAGCTTGCTCAGAACAAAAAAACTGTGCTTCCTACACACACGGCCATATCTAGTTCAAGTCTGTTTAGGAACCTGACAAGAACAGTAGATCCTCTTCTGTTTAATACACTCTACTTGCTGAGAACAGACGCCAGTGCTATTTGTCCTGCGTATGTCAATGGCAGCGCAATAGTGACTCTTCTTACCAGAAAACAACTCTTGCTCGAAGGACCAGAAACTGCATGTGATTCAACTCCATTTAGGACTGGGAAACAAACTCTAGCTCGCTTTACAAGAAACACACTCTGCTTTTGAGAAAAGAGCACTCTTCTACTCTACTGTGTTTCCTATAGGGCCAGAAGAGTGAGCTTGCTCAGAACAAAAGTACTGTGCTTCCTACACAGAGCCATAACTAGTTCAACTCTGCTTAGGAAACTGACAAGAACAGTAGCTCCTCTTCCGTCCAATACAGTGTACTTGCTGGGAACAGACGGGAGGGCTATTTGCACTGTGGATGGCAATGGGAGCAAAATAGTGACTTTCCTTACCAGAAAACAGCTCTTGTTCGTAGGACCAGAAACTGCATGTGATTCAACTCCATTTAGGACTGGGAAACAAATGCTAGCTCACCTTACATGAAACACACTCTGCTTTTGAGTAAAGAGCACTCTACTACTCTACTGTGTTTCCTATGAGGTCCGAACAGTGAGCTTGCTCAGAACAAAAGAACTGTGCTTCCTACACACACGGGCCATATCTAGTTCAACGCTGCTTAGGAAACTGACAAGAACAGTAGCTCCTCTTCAGTCCAATACACTGTACTTGCTGGCAACAGGCACATGTGCTATTTGCACTGTGTATGGCAATGGGAGCGCAATAGTGACTTTCCTTACCAGAAAACAACTCTTGCTCGTAGGACTAGAAACTGCATGTGATTCCACTCCATTTAGGACTGGGAAACAAATGCTAGCTCGCCTTACAAGAAACACACTCTGCTTTAGAGAAAATAGCACTCTTCTACTCTACTGTGTTTCCTAAGGGGTCCAAACACTGAGCTTGCTCAGAACAAAAGAACTGTGCTTAATACACACACGGACCACATCTAGTTCAACTCTGCTTAGGAAACTGACAAGAACAGTAGCTCCTATTCAGTCCAATACACTGTACTTGCTGGGAAAAGACGCGAGTGCTACTTGCCTTGTGTAGGGCAATAGGAGCACAATAGTGACTTTCCTTACCAGAAAACAACTCTTGTTCGTAGGACCAGAAACTGCATGTGATTCAACTCCATTTAGGACTGGGAAACAAACTCTAGCTCGCTTTACAAGAAACACACTCTGCTTTTGAGAAAAGAGCACTCTTCTACTCTACTGTGTTTCCTATGGGTTCCAAACAGTGAGCGTGCTCAGAACAAAAGAACTGTGCTTCCTACACACACGGACCATATCTAGTTCAACTCTGCTTAGGAAACTGACAAGAACAGTAGCTCCTCTTCAGTCAGATACACTGTACTTGCTGGGAACAGACGCGATGCTATTTGCACTGTGGATGGCAATGGGAGCAAAATAGTGACTTTTCTTACCAGAAAACAGCTCTTGCTCGTAGGACCGGAAACTGCCTGTGATTCAACTCCATTTAGGACTGGGAAACAAATGCTAGCTCGCCTTACATGAAACACACTCTGCTTTTGAGTAAAGAGCACTCTTCTACTCTACTGTGTTTCCTATAGGGCCAGAACAGTGAGCTTGCTCCGAACAAAAGAACTGTGCTTCCTACACAGAGCCATAACTAGTTCAACTCTGCTTAGGAAACTGACAAGAACAGTAGCTCCTCTTCCGTCGAAAACACTGTACTTGCTGGGAACAGACGGGAGGGCTATTTGCACTGTGGATGGCAATGGGAGCAAAATAGTGACTTTCCTTACCAGAAAACAGCTCTTGTTCGTAGGACCAGAAACTGCATGTGATTCAACTCCATTTAGGACTGGGAAACAAATGCTAGCTCACCTTACATGAAACACACTCTGCTTTTGAGTAAAGAGCACTCTACTACTCTACTGTGTTTCCTATGAGGTCCGAACAGTGAGCTTGCTCTGAACAAAAGAACTATGCTTCCTACACACACGGGCCATATCTAGTTCAACTCTGCTTAGGAAATTGACAAGAACAGTAGCTCCTTTTCAGTCCAATACACTGTGCTTGCTGGCAACAGGCACATGTGCTATTCGCACTGTGTAATGCAATGGGAGCGCAATAGTGACTTTCCTTACCAGAAAACAACTCTTGCTCGTAGGACTAGAAACTGCATGTTATTTCACTCCATTTAGGACTGGGAAACAAATGCTAGCTCGCCTTACAAGAAACACACTCTGCTTTAGAGAAAATAGCACTCTTCTACTCTACTGTGTTTCCTAAGGGGTCCGAACACTGAGCTTGCTCAGAACAAAAGAACTGTGCTTAATACACACACGGACCACATCTAGTTCAACTCTGCTTAGGAAACTGACAAGAACAGTAGCTCCTATTCAGTCCAATACACTGTACTTGCTGGGAAAAGACGCGAGTGCTATTTGCCTTGTGTAGGGCAATAGGAGCGCAATAGTGACTTTCCTTACCAGAAAACAACTCTTGTTCGTAGGACCAGAAACTGCATGTGATTCAACTCCATTTAGAACTGGGAAACAAACTCTAGCTCGCTTTACAAGAAACACATTCTGCTTTTGAGAAAAGAGCACTCTTCTACTCTACTGTGTTTCCTATGAGTTCCAAACAGTGAGCGTGCTCAGAACAAAGAACTGTGCTTCCTACACACACGGACCATATCTAGTTCAACTCTGCTTAGGAAACTGACAAGAACAGTAGCTCCTCTTCAGTCAGATACACTGTACTTGCTGGGAACAGACGCGAGTGCTATTTGCACTGTGGATGGCAATGGGAGCAAAATAGTGACTTTTCTTACCAGAAAACAGCTCTTGCTCGTAGGACCGGAAACTGCCTGTGATTCAACTCCATTTAGGACTGGGAAACAAATGCTAGCTAGCCTTACATGAAACACACTCTGCTTTTGAGTAAAGAGCACTCTTCTACTCTACTGTGTTTCCTATAGGGCCAGAACAGTGAGCTTGCTCAGAACAAAAGAACTGTGCTTCCTACACACACGGGCCATATCTAGTTCAACTCTGCTTAGGAATCTGACAAGAACAGTAGCTCCTCTTCAGTCCAATACACTGTACTTGCTGGCATCAGGCACATGTGCTATTTGAACTGTGTATGGCAATGGGAGCGCAATAGTGACTTTCCTTACCAGAAAACAACTCTTGCTCGTAGGACTAGAAACTCAATGTGATTCCACTCCATTTAGGACTGGGAAACAAATACTAGCTCGCCTTACAAGAAACACACTCTGCTTTAGAGAAAATAGCACTCTTCTACTCTACTGTTTTTCCTATGGGATCCAAACAGTGAGCTTGCTCAGAACAAAAGAACTGTGCTTAATACACACACGGACCACATCTAGTTCAACTCTGCTTAGGAACCTGACAAGAACAGTAGCTCCTATTCAGTCCAATACACTGTACTTGCTGGGAACAGACGGGAGGGCTATTTGCACTGTGGATGGCAATGGGAGCGCAATAGTGACTTTCCTTACCAGAAAACAACTATTGTTCGTAGGACCAGAAACTGCATGTGATTCAACTCCATTTAGGACTGGGAAACAAACTCTAGCTCGCTTTACAAGAAACACACTCTGCTTTTGAGAAAAGAGCACTCTTCTACTCTACTGTGTTTCCTATGGTGCCAGAACAGTGAGCTTGCTCAGAAAAAAAGAACTGTGCTTCCTACACACACGGGCCATATCTAGTTCAACTCTGCTTAGGAAACGGAGAACAGTACCTCCTCTTCAGTCCAATACACTGTACTTGCTGGGAACAGACGGGAGGGCTATTTGCACTGTGTATGGCAATGGGAGCGCAATAGTGACTTTCTTTACCAGAAAACAACTCTTGCTCGTAGGACCAGAAACTGCATGTGATTCCACTCCATTTAGGACTGGGAAACAAACGCTAGCTCGCCTTACAAGAAACACACTCTGCTTTAGAGAAAAGAGCACTCTTCTACTCTACTGTGTTTCCTATGGGGTCCAAACAGTGAGCTTGCTCAGAACAAAAGAACTGTGCTTCCTACACACACGGACCATATCTAGTTCAACTCTGCTTAGGAAACTGACAAGAACAGTAGCTCCTCTTCAGTCCAATACACTGTACTTGCTGGGAACAGACGCGAGTGCTATTTGCCTTGTGTAGGGCAAAGGGAGCGCAATAGTGACTTGTCTTACCAGAAAACAACTCTTGCTCATAGGACAAAAAACTGCATGTGACTCAACTCCATTTAGGACTGGGAAACAAACGCTAGCTCGACTTCCAAGAAACACACTCTGCTTTTGAGAAAAGAGCACTCTTTTACTCTACTGTGTTTCCTATGTGTTCCGAACAGTGAGCTTTCTCAGAACAAAAAAACTGTGCTTCCTACACACACGGCCATATCTAGTTCAAGTCTGTTTAGGAACCTGACAAGAACAGTAGATCCTCTTCTGTCCAATACACTCTACTTGCTGAGAACAGACGACAGTGCTATTTGTCCTGTGTATGTCAATGGCAGCGCAATAGTGACTCTTCTTACCAGAAAACAACTCTTGCTCGTAGGACCAGAAACTGCATGTGATTCAACTCCATTTAGGACTGGGAAACAAATGCTAGCTCGCCTTACAAAAACACACTCTGCTTTAGAGAAAAGAGCACTCTTCTACTCTACTGTGTTTCCTATGGGGTCCAGACAGTGAGCTTGCTCAGAACAAAAGAACTGTGCTTCCTACACACATGGCCATATCTGTTCAATTCTGCTTAGGAACCTGACAAGTACCGTAGATCCTATTCAGTCCAATACTCTGTACGTGCTGGGAACAGACGCCAGTGCTATTTGTCCTGTGTATGGCAATGGCAGCACAATAGTGACTCTTCTTACCATAAAACAACTCTTGCAAGTAGGACCAGAAACTGCATTGATTCAACTCCATTTAGGACTGGGAAACAAAAGGTAGCTCACCTTACAGAAACACACTCTGCTTTAGAGAAAAGAGCACTCTTCTACTCTACTGTGTTTCCTATAGGGCCAGAACAGCGAGCTTTCTCAGAACAAAGAACTGTGCTTCCTACACACGGGCCATATCTAGTTCAAATCTGCTTAGGAAACTGACAAGAACAGTAGATCCTTTTCAGTCTGATACACTGTACTTGCTGGGAACAGACGCGAGTGCTCTTTGCACTGTGTATGGCAATGGGAGCGCAATAGTGACTTTCCTTTCCAGAAAACAATTCTTGCTCGTAGTTTAGAAACTGCATGTGATTCAACTCCATTTAGGACTGGGAAACAAATGCTAGCTCGCCTTACATAAACACACTCTGCTTTTGAGAAAAGAGCACTCTTCTACTCTACTGTGTTTCCTAAGGGGTCCGAACAGTGAGCTTGCTCAGAACAAAAGAACTGTGCTTCCTACACACACGGCCATATCTGGTTCAATTCTGCTTAGGAACCTGACAAGAACAGTAGATCCTCTTCAGTCCATTACACTGTACTTGCTGGGAACAGACACCAGTGCTATTTGTCCTGTGTATGGCAATGGCAGAGCAATAGTGACTCTTGTTACCATAAAACAACTCTTGCTCGTAAGACTAGAAACTTCATGTGATTCAACTCCATTTAGGACTGGGAAACAAACGCTAGCTCGCCTTACAAGAAACACACTCTGCTTTAGAGAAAAGAGCACTCTTCTACTCTACTGTGTTTCCTATAGGGCCAGAACAGTGAGCTTGCTCAGAACAAAAGAACTGTGCTTCCTACACAGAGCCATAACTAGTTCAACTCTGCTTAGGAAACTGACAAGAACAGTAGCTCCTCTTCCGTCGAAAACACTGTACTTGCTAGGAACAGACGGGAGGGCTATTTGCACTGTGGATGGCAATGGGAGCAAAATAGTGACTTTCCTTACCAGAAAACAGCTGTTGTTCGTAGGACCAGAAACTGCATGTGATTCAACTCCATTTAGGACTGGGAAACAAACGCTAGCTCACCTTACATGAAACTCACTCTGCTTTTGAATAAAGAGCACTCTACTACTCTACTGTGTTTCCTATGAGGTCCGAACAGTGAGCTTGCTCAGAACAAAAGAACTGTGCTTCCTACACACAGGGGCCATATCTAGTTCAACTCTGCTTAGGAAACTGACAAGAACAGTAGCTCCTATTCAGTCCAATACACTGTACTTGCTGGGAAAAGACGCGAGTGCTATTTGTCTTGTGTAGGGCAATGGGAGCGCAATAGTGACTTTCCTTACCAGAAAACAACTCTTGTTTGTAGGACCAGAAACTGCATGTGATTCAACTCCATTTAGGACTGGGAAACAAACTCTAGCTCGCTTTACAAGAAACACACTCTGCTTTTGAGAAAAGAGCACTCTTCTACTCTACTGTGTTTCCTATGGGGTCCAAACAGTGAGCATGCTCAGAACAAAAGAACTGTGCTTCCTACACACACGGACCATATCTAGTTCAACTCTGCTTAGGAAAGTGACAAGAACAGTAGCTCCTCTTCAGTCAGATACACTGTACTTGCTGGGAACAGACGCGAGTGCTATTTGCACTGTGGATTGCAATGGGAGCAAAATAGTGACTTTTCTTACCAGAAAACAGCTCTTGCTCGTAGGACCGGAAACTGCCTGTGATTCAACTCCATTTAGGACTGGGAAACAAACTCTAGCTCGCTTTACAAGAAACACACTCTGCTTTTGAGAAAAGAGCACTCTTCTACTCTACTGTGATTCCTATAGGGACAGAAGAGTGAGCTTGCTCAGAGAAAAAGAACTGGGCTTCCTACACACGGGCCATATCTAGTTCAACTCTGCTTAGGAAACTGACAAGAACAGTAGCTCCTCTTCAGTCCAATACACTGTACTTGCTGGGAACAGACGGGAGGGCTATTTGCACTGTGTATGGCAATGGGAGCGCAATAGTGACTTTCCTTACCAGAAAACAACTCTTGCTCGTAGGACCAGAAACTGCATGTGATTCCACTCCATTTAGGACTGGGAAACAAATGCTAGCTCGCCTTACAAAAACACACTCTGCTTTAGAGAAAAGAGCACTCTTCTACTCTACTGTGTTTCCTATGGGTTCCAAACAGTGAGCGTGCTCAGAACAAAAGAACTGTGCTTCCTACACACACGGGCCATATCTAGTTCAACTCTGCTTAGGAAACTGACAAGAACAGTAGCTCCTCTTCAGTCAGATACACTGTACTTGCTGGGAACAGACGCGAGTGCTATTTGCACTGTGGATTGCAATGGGAGCAAAATAGTGACTTTTCTTACCAGAAAACAGCTCTTGCTCGTAGGACCGGAAACTGCCTGTGATTCAACTCCATTTAGGACTGGGAAACAAACCCTAGCTCGCTTTACAAGAAACACACTCTGCTTTTGAGAAAAGAGCACTCTTCTACTCTACTGTGATTCCTATAGGGACAGAAGAGTGAGCTTGCTCAGAGAAAAAGAACTGGGCTTCCTACACACGGGCCATATCTAGTTCAACTCTGCTTAGGAAACTGACAAGAACAGTAGCTCCTCTTCAGTCCAATACACTGTACTTGCTGGGAACAGACGGGAGGGCTATTTGCACTGTGTATGGCAATGGGAGCACAATAGTGACTTTCCTTACCAGAAAACAACTCTTGCTCGTAGGACCAGAAACTGCATGTGATTCCACTCCATTTAGGACTGGGAAACAAATGCTAGCTCGCCTTACAAAAACACACTCTGCTTTAGAGAAAAGAGCACTCCTCTACTCTACTGTGTTTCCTATGGGGTCCAAACAGTGAGCTTGCTCAGAACAAAAGAACTGTGCTTCCTACACACGGGCCATATCTAGTTCAACTCTGCTTAGGAAACTGACAAGAACAGTAGCTCCTATTCAGTCCAATACACTGTACTTGCTGGGAAAAGACGCGAGTGCTATTTGCCTTGTGTAGGGCAATGGGAGCGCACCAGTGAATTTCCTTACCAGAAAACAACTCTTGCTCGTAGGACCAGAAACTGCATGTGATTCAACTCCATTTAGGACTAGGAAACAAAGGCTAGCTCACCTTACAAAAACACACTCTGCTTTAGAGAAAAGAGCACTCTTCTACTCTACTGTGTTTCCTATAGGGCCAGAACAGTGAGCTTGCTCAGAACAAAGAACTGTGCTTCCTACACACGGGCCATATCTAGTTTAACTCTGCTTAGGAAACTGACAAGAATAGTAGATCCTCTTCAGTCCGATACACTGTACTTGCTGGCATCAGGCACATGTGCTATTTGAACTGTGTATGGCATTGGGAGCGCAATAGTGACTTTCCTTACCAGAAAACAACTCTTGCTCGTAGGACTAGAAACTGCATGTGATTCCACTCCATTTAGGACTGGGAAACAAATGCTAGCTCGCCTTACAAGAAACACACTCTGCTTTAGAGAAAATAGCACTCTTCTACTCTTCTGTGTTTCCTATAGGGCCAGAACAGTGAGCTTGCTCAGAAAAAAAGAACTGTGCTTCCTACACATACGGGCCATATCTAGTTCAAGTCTGCTTAGGAACCTGACAAGAACAGTAGATCCTCTTCAGTCCAATACACTGTACTTGCTGGGAACAGACGCCAGTGCTATTTGTCCTGTGTATGGCAATGGCAGAGCAATAGTGACTCTTTTACCAGAAAACAACTCTTGCTCGTAGGACCAGAAACTGCATGTGATTCAACTCCATTTAGGACTGGGAAACAAACTCTAGCTCGCTTTACAAGAAACACACTCTGCTTTTGAGAAAAGAGCTCTCTTCTACTCTTCTGTGTTTCCTATAGGGCCAGAACAGTGAGCTTGCTCAGAAAAAAAGAACTGTGCTTCCTACACACACGGGCCATATCTAGTTCAACTCTGTTTAAGAAACTGAGAACAGTAGCTCCTCTTCAGTCCAATACACTGTACTTGCTGGGAACAGACGGGAGGGCTATTTGCACTGTGTATGGCAATGAAAGCGCAATAGTGACTTTCTTTACCAGAAAACAACTCTTGCTCGTAGGACCAGAAACTGCATGTGATTCCACTCCATTTAGGACTGGGAAACAAACGCTAGCTCGCCTTACAAGAACCACACTCTGCTTTTGAGAAAAGAGCACTCTTCTACTCTACTGTGTTTCCTATGGGGTCCAAACAGTGAGCTTGCTCAGAACAAAAGAACTGTGCTTCCTACACACACGGACCATATCTAGTTCAACTCTGCTTAGGAAACTGACAAGAACAGTAGCTCCTATTCAGTCCAATACACTGTACTTGCTGGGAACAGACGCGAGTGCTATTTGCCTTGTGTAGGGCAATGGGAGCACAATAGTGACTTGTCTTACCAGAAAACAACTCTTGCTCATAGGACAAAAAACTGCATGTGACTCAACTCCATTTAGGACTGGGAAACAAACGCTAGCTCGACTTCCAAGAAACACACTCTGCTTTAGAGAAAAGAGCACTCTTCTACTCTACTGTGTTTCCTATAGGGCCAGAACAGTGAGCTTGCTCAGAACAAAGAACTGTGCTTCCTACACTCGGGCCATATCTAGTTCAACTCTGCTTAGGAAACTGACAAGAACAGTAGCTCCTATTCAGTCCAATACACTGTACCTGCTGGGAAAAGACGCGAGTGCTATTTGCCTTGTGTAGGGCAATGGGAGCGTAATAGTGACTTTCCTTAACAGAAAACAACTCTTGTTCGTAGGACCAGAAACTGCATGTGATTCAACTCCATTTAGGACTGGGAAACAAACTCTAGCTCGCTTTACAAAAACACACTCTGCTTTAGAGAAAAGAGCACTCTTCTACTCTACTGTGTTTCCTATGGGGTCCGAACAGTGAGCTTGCTCAGAACAAAAAAACTGTGCTTCCTACACACACGGCCTATCTAGTTTAAGTCTGCTTAGGAACCTGACAAGAGCAGTACTTCCTCTTCAGTCCAATACACTCTACTTGCTGGGAACAAACGCCAGTGCTATTTGTCCTGTGTATGTCAATGGCAGCGCAATAGCGATTCTTCTTACCAGAAAACAACTCATGCTCGTAGGACCAGAAACTGCATGTGATTCAACTCCATTTAGGACTGGGAAACAAACTCTAGCTCGCTTTACAAGAAACACACTCTGCTTTTAAGAAAAGAGCACTCTTCTACTCTACTGTGTTTCCTATAGGGCCAGAACAGTGAGCTTGCTCAGAAAAAAAGAACTGTGCTTCCTACACACACGGACCATATCTAGTTCAACTCTGCTTAGGAAACTGAGAAGAACAGTAGCTCCTCTTCAGTAAAATACACTGTACTTGCTGGGAACAGACGGGAGGGCTATTTGCACTGTGTATGGCAATGGGAGCGCAATAGTGACTTTCCTTACCAGAAAACAACTCTTGCTCGTAGGACCAGAAACTGCATGTGAATCCACTCCATTTAAGACTGGGAAAAAAATGCTAGCTCGCTTTACAAAAACACACTCTGCTTTAGAGAAAAGAGCACTCTTCTACTCTACTGTGTTTCCTATGGGGTCCGAACAGTGAGCTTGCTAAGAACAAAAGAACTGTGCTTCCTACACTCACGGGCCATATCTAGTTCAACTCTGCTTAGGAAACTGACAAGAACAGTAGCTCCTATTCAGTCCAATACACTGTACTTGCTGGGAAAAGACGCGAGTGCTATTTGCCTTGTGTAGGGCAATGGGAGCGTAATAGTGACTTTCCTTACCAGAAAACAACTCTTGTTCGTAGGACCAGAAACTGCATGTGACTCAACTCCATTTAGGACTGGGAAACAAACTCTAGCTCGCTTTACAAGAAACACACTCTTCTTTTAAGAAAAGAGCACTCTTCTACTCTACTGTGTTTCCTATAGGGCCAGAACAGTGAGCTTGCTCAGAACAAAAGAACTGTGCTTCCTACACACACGGGACATATCTAGTTCAACTCTGCTTAGGAAACTGAGAAGAACAGTAGCTCCTCTTCAGTCAGATACACTGTACTTGTGGGGAACAGAAGCGAGTGATATTTGCACTGTGTATGGCAATTGGAGCACAATAGTGACTTGTCTTAACAGAAAACAACTCTTGCTTGTTGGACAAAAAACTGCATGTGACTCAACTCCATTTAGGACTGGGAAACAAACGCTAGCTCGCCTTACAAGAAACACACTCTGCTTTAGAGAAAAGAGCACTCTTCTACTCTACTGTGTTTCCTATGTGTTTCGAACAGTGAGCTTGCTCAGAACAAAAAAACTGTGCTTCCAACACACACGGCCATATCTAGTTCAAGTCTGCTTAGGTACCTGACAAGAACAGTAGATCCTCTTCAGTCCAATACACTCTACTTGCTGGGAACAGACGGGAGGGCTATTTGCACTGTGTATGGCAATGGGAGCGCAATAGTGACTTTCTTTACCAGAAAACAACTCTTGCTCGTAGGACCAGAAACTGCATGTGATTCCACTCCATTTAGGACTGGGAAACAAATGCTAGCTCGCCTTACAAAAACACACTCTGCTTTAGAGAAAAGAGCACTCTTCTACTCTACTGTGTTTCCTATGGGGTCCAAACAGTGAGCTTGCTCAGAACAAAAGAACTGTGCTTCCTACACACACGGACCATATCTAGTTCAACTCTTCTTAGGAAACTGACAAGAACAGTAGCTCCTCTCAGTCCAATACACTGTACTTGCTGGGAAAATACGCGAGTGCCATTTGCCTTGTGTAGGGCAATGGGAGCACAACAGTGACTTTCCTTACCAGAAAAAAACTCTTGCTCGTAGGACCAGAAACTGCATGTGATTCAACTCCATTTAGGACTAGGAAACAAACGCTAGCTCGCCTTACAAAAACACACTCTGCTTTTGAGAAAAGAGCACTCTTCTACTCTACTGTGTTTCCTATGGTGTCCGAACAGAGAGCTTGCTCAGAACAAAAGAACTGTGCTTCCTACACACATGGCCATATCTGTTCAATTCTGCTTAGGAACCTGACAATAACAGTAGATCCTCTTCAGTCCAATACATTGTACGTGCTGGGAAGAGACGCCAGTGCTATTTGTCCTGTGTATGGCAATGGCAGCACAATAGTGACTCTTCTTACCATAAAACAACTCTTGCTCGTAGGACCAGAAACTGCATGTGATTCAACTCCATTTAGGACTGGGAAACAAAAGCTAGCTCACCTTACAGAAACACACTCTGCTTTAGAGAAAAGAGCACTCTTCTACTCTACTGTGTTTCCTATAGGGCCAGAACAGTGAGCTTGCTCAGAACAAAGAACTGTGCTTCCTACACTCGGGCCATATCTAGTTCAACTCTGCTTAGGAAACTGACAAGAACAGTAGCTCCTATTCAGTCCAATACACTGTACCTGCTGGGAAAAGACGCGAGTGCTATTTGCCTTGTGTAGGGCAATGGGAGCGTAATAGTGACTTTCCTTAACAGAAAACAACTCTTGTTCGTAGGACCAGAAACTGCATGTGATTCAACTCCATTTAGGACTGGGAAACAAACTCTAGCTCGCTTTACAAAAACACACTCTGCTTTAGAGAAAAGAGCACTCTTCTACTCTACTGTGTTTCCTATGGGGTCCGAACAGTGAGCTTGCTCAGAACAAAAAAACTGTGCTTCCTACACACACGGCCTATCTAGTTTAAGTCTGCTTAGGAACCTGACAAGAGCAGTACATCCTCTTCAGTCCAATACACTCTACTTGCCGGGAACAGACGCCAGTGCTATTTGTCCTGTGTATGTCAATGGCAGCGCAATAGTGATTCTTCTTACCAGAAAACAACTCATGCTCGTAGGACCAGAAACTGCATGTGATTCAACTCCATTTAGGACTGGGAAACAAACTCTAGCTCGCTTTACAAGAAACACACTCTGCTTTTGAGAAAAGAGCACTCTTCTACTCTACTGTGTTTCCTATAGGGCCAGAACAGTGAGCTTGCTCAGAAAAAAAGAACTGTGCTTCCTACACACACGGACCATATCTAGTTCAACTCTGCTTAGGAAACTGAGAAGAACAGTAGCTCCTCTTCAGTAAAATACACTGTACTTGCTGGGAACAGACGGGAGGGCTATTTGCACTGTTTATGGCAATGGGAGCGCAATAGTGACTTTCCTTACCAGAAAACAACTCTTGCTCGTAGGACCAGAAACTGCATGTGAATCCACTCCATTTAAGACTGGGAAAAAAATGCTAGCTCGCTTTACAAAAACACACTCTGCTTTAGAAAAAAAGAGCACTCTTCTACTCTACTGTGTTTCCTATGGGGTCCGAACAGTGAGCTTGCTAAGAACAAAAGAACTGTGCTTCCTACACACACGGGCCATATCTAGTTCAACTCTGCTTAGGAAACTGACAAGAACACTAGCTCCTCTTCAGTCCAATACACTGTACTTTCGGGGAACAGACGCGAGTGCTATTTGCACTGTGTATGGCAATTGGAGCACAATAGTGACTTGTCTTACCAGAAAACAACTCTTGCTCGTAGGACAAAAAACTGCATGTGACTCAACTCCATTTAGGACTGGGAAAGAAATGCTAGCTCGACTTCCAAGAAACACACTCTGCTTTTGAGAAAAGAGCACTCTTCTACTCTACTGTGTTTACTATGTGTTCCGAACAGTGAGCTTGCTCAGAACAAAAAAACTGTGCTTCCTAAACACACGGCCATATCTAGTTCAATTCTGCTTAGGAACCTGACAAGAACAGTAGATCCTCTTCAGTCCATTACACTGTACTTGCTGGGAACAGACGCCAGTGCTATTTGTCCTGTGTATGGCAATGGCAGAGCAATAGTGACTCTTGTTACCATAAAACAACTCTTGCTCGTAGGACCAGAAACTGCATGTGATTCCACTCCATTTAGGACTGGGAAACAAATGCTAGCTCGCCTTACAAAAACACACTCTGCTTTAGAGAAAAGAGCACTCTTCTACTCTACTGTGTTTCCTATGGGGTCCAAACAGTGAGCTTGCTCAGAACAAAAGAACTGTGCTTCCTACACACACGGACCATATCTAGTTCAACTCTTCTTAGGAAACTGACAAGAACAGTAGCTCCTCTCAGTCCAATACACTGTACTTGCTGGGAAAATACGCGAGTGCTATTTGCCTTGTGTAGGGCAATGGGAGCACAACAGTGACTTTCCTTACCAGAAAAAAACTCTTGCTCGTAGGACCAGAAACTGCATGTGATTCAACTCCATTTAGGACTAGGAAACAAACGCTAGCTCGCCTTACAAAAACACACTCTGCTTTTGAGAAAAGAGCACTCTTCTACTCTACTGTGTTTCCTATGGTGTCCGAACAGTGAGCTTGCTCAGAACAAAAGAACTGTGCTTCCTACACACATGGCCATATCTGTTCAATTCTGGTTAGGAAACTGACAATAACAGTAGATCCTCTTCAGTCCAATACATTGTACGTGCTGGGAAGAGACGCCAGTGCTATTTGTCCTGTGTATGGCAATGGCAGCACAATAGTGACTCTTCTTACCATAAAACAACTCTTGCTCGTAGGACCAGAAACTGCATGTGATTCAACTCCATTTAGGACTGGGAAACAAAAGCTAGCTCACCTTACAGAAACACACTCTGCTTTAGAGAAAAGAGCACTCTTCTACTCTACTGTGTTTCCTATAGGGCCAGAACAGTGAGCTTGCTCAGAACAAAGAACTGTGCTTCCTACACTCGGGCCATATCTAGTTCAACTCTGCTTAGGAAACTGACAAGAACAGTAGCTCCTATTCAGTCCAATACACTGTACCTGCTGGGAAAAGACGCGAGTGCTATTTGCCTTGTGTAGGGCAATGGGAGCGTAATAGTGACTTTCCTTAACAGAAAACAACTCTTGTTCGTAGGACCAGAAACTGCATGTGATTCAACTCCATTTAGGACTGGGAAACAAACTCTAGCTCGCTTTACAAAAACACACTCTGCTTTAGAGAAAAGAGCACTCTTCTACTCTACTGTGTTTCCTATGGGGTCCGAACAGTGAGCTTGCTCAGAACAAAAAAACTGTGCTTCCTACACACACGGCCTATCTAGTTTAAGTCTGCTTAGGAACCTGACAAGAGCAGTACATCCTCTTCAGTCCAATACACTCTACTTGCCGGGAACAGACGCCAGTGCTATTTGTACTGTGTATGTCAATGGCAGCGCAATAGTGATTCTTCTTACCAGAAAACAACTCATGCTCGTAGGACCAGAAACTGCATGTGATTCAACTCCATTTAGGACTGGGAAACAAACTCTAGCTCGCTTTACAAGAAACACACTCTGCTTTTGAGAAAAGAGCACTCTTCTACTCTACTGTGTTTCCTATAGGGCCAGAACAGTGAGCTTGCTCAGAAAAAAAGAACTGTGCTTCCTACACACACGGACCATATCTAGTTCAACTCTGCTTAGGAAACTGAGAAGAACAGTAGCTCCTCTTCAGTAAAATACACTGTACTTGCTGGGAACAGACGGGAGGGCTATTTGCACTGTTTATGGCAATGGGAGCGCAATAGTGACTTTCCTTACCAGAAAACAACTCTTGCTCGTAGGACCAGAAACTGCATGTGAATCCACTCCATTTAAGACTGGGAAAAAAATGCTAGCTCGCTTTACAAAAACACACTCTGCTTTAGAAAAAAAGAGCACTCTTCTACTCTACTGTGTTTCCTATGGGGTCCGAACAGTGAGCTTGCTAAGAACAAAAGAACTGTGCTTCCTACACACACGGGCCATATCTAGTTCAACTCTGCTTAGGAAACTGACAAGAACACTAGCTCCTCTTCAGTCCAATACACTGTACTTTCGGGGAACAGACGCGAGTGCTATTTGCACTGTGTATGGCAATTGGAGCACAATAGTGACTTGTCTTACCAGAAAACAACTCTTGCTCGTAGGACAAAAAACTGCATGTGACTCAACTCCATTTAGGCCTGGGAAAGAAATGCTAGCTCGACTTCCAAGAAACACACTCTGCTTTTGAGAAAAGAGCACTCTTCTACTCTACTGTGTTTACTATGTGTTCCGAACAGTGAGCTTGCTCAGAACAAAAAAACTGTGCTTCCTAAACACACGGCCATATCTAGTTCAATTCTGCTTAGGAACCTGACAAGAACAGTAGATCCTCTTCAGTCCATTACACTGTACTTGCTGGGAACAGACGCCAGTGCTATTTGTCCTGTGTATGGCAATGGCAGAGCAATAGTGACTCTTGTTACCATAAAACAACTCTTGCTCGTAAGACTAGAAACTGCATGTGATTCAAATCCATTTAGGACTGGGAAACAAACGCTAGCTCGCCTTACAAGAAACACACTCTGCTTTAGAGAAAAGAGCACTCTTCTACTCTACTGTGTTTCCTATAGGGCCAGAACAGTGAGCTTGCTCAGAACAAAAGAACTGTGCTTCCTACACAGGGCCATATCTAGTTCAACTCTGCTGAGGAAACTGACAAGAACAGTAGCTCCTCTTCAGTCCGATACACTGTACTTGTGGGGAACAGAAGCGAGTGATATTTGCACAGTGTATGGCAATTGGAGCACAATAGTGACTTGTCTTACCAGAAAACAACTCTTGCTCGTTGGACAAAAAACTGCATGTGACTCAACTCCATTTCGGACTGGGAAACAAACGCTAGCTCCACTTCCAAGAAACACTCTGCTTTTGAGAAAAGAGCACTCTTCTACTCTACTGTGTTTCCTATGTGTTCCGAACAGTGAGCTTGCTTAGAACAAAAAAACTGTGCTTCCTACACACACGGCCATATCTAGTTCAAGTCTGCTTAGGAACCTGACAAGAACAGTAGATCCTCTTCAGTCCAATACACTGTACTTGCTGGGAACAGACGGGAGGGCTATTTGCACTGTGTATGGCAATGGGAGCGCAATAGTGACTTTCTTTACCAGAAAACAACTCTTGCTCATAGGACCAGAAACGGCATGTGATTCCACTCCATTTAGGACTGGGAAACAAATGCTAGCTCGCCTTACAAAAACACACTCTGCTTTAGAGAAAAGAGCACTCTTCTACTCTACTGTGTTTCCTATGGGGTCCAAACAGTGAGCTTGCTCAGAACAAAATAACTGTGCTTCCTACACACACGGACCATATCTAGTTCAACTCTGCTTAGGAAACTGACAAGAACAGTAGCTCCTATTCAGTCCAATACACTGTACTTGCTGGGAAAAGATGCGAGTGCTATTTGCTTTGTGTAGAGCAATGGGAGCGCAACAGTGACTTTCCTTACCAGAAAACAACTCTTGCTCGTAGGACCAGAAACTGCATGTGATTCAACTCCATTTAGGACTAGGAAACAAACGCTAGCTCGCCTTACAAAAACACACTCTGCTTTTGAGAAAAGAGCACTCTTCTACTCTACTGTGTTTCCTATGGTATCCGAACAGTGAGCTTGCTCAGAACAAAAGAACTGTGCTTCATACACACATGGCCATATCTGTTCAATTCTGCTTAGGAACCTGACAAGAACAGTAGATCCTCTTCAGTCTAATACACTGTACGTGCTGGGAACAGACGCCAGTGCTATTTGTCCTGTGTATGGCAATGGCAGCACAATAGTGACTCTTCTTACCATAAAACAACTCTTGCTCGTAGGACCAGAAACTGCATGTGATTCAACTCCATTTAGGACTGGGAAACAAAAGCTAGCTCACCTTACAGAAACACACTCTGCTTTAGAGAAAAGAGCACTCTTCTACTCTACTGTGGTTCCTATTGGGCCAGAACAGTGAGCTTGCTCAGAACAAAAGAACTGTGCTTCCTACACACACAGGCCATATCTAGTTCAACTCTGCTTAGGAAACTGACAAGTACAGTCGCTCCTCTTCAGTCCAATACACTGTACTTGCGGAAAACATACGCGAGGGCTATTTGCACTGTGTATGGCAATTGAAGCACTATAGTGACTTGTCTTAACAGAAAACAACTCTTGCTCGTAGGACAAAAAACTGCATGTGACTCAACTCCAATTAGGACTGGGAAACAAACGGTAGCTCGACTTCCAAGAAACACACTCTGCTTTTCAGAAAAGAGCACTCTTCTACTCTACTGTGTTTCCCATGTATTCCGAAAAGTGAGCTTGCTCAGAACAAAAAACTGTGCTTCCTACACACACGGCCATATCTAGTTCAAGTCTGCTTAGGAACCTGACAAGAACAGTAGATCCTCTCAGGTCCAATACACTGTACTTGCTGGGAACAGACGCCAGTGCTATTTGTCCTGTGTATGGCAATGGCAGCACAATAGTGACTCTTCTTACCAGAAAACAACTCTTGCTCGTAGGACCAAAAACTGCATGTGATTCAACTCCATTTAGGACTGGGAAACAAACTCTAGCTCGCTTTACAAGAAACACACTCTGCTTTTGAGAAAAGAGCACTCTTCTAATCTACTGTGTTTCCTATAGGGCCAGAACAGTGAGCTTGCTCAGAACAAAAGAACTGTGCTTCCTACACACACGGGCCATATCGAGTTCAACTCTGCTTAGGAAACTGAGAAGAACAGTAGCTCCTCTTCCTTCCAATATACTGTACTTGCTGGGAACAGACGGGAGGGCTATTTGCACTGTGTATGGCAATGGGAGCACAATAGTGACTTTCTTTACCAGAAAACAACTCTTGCTCGGAGGACCAGAAACTGCATCTGATTCCACTCCATTTAGGACTGGGAAACAAACGCTAGCTTGCCTTACAAGAAACACACTCTGCTTTAGAGAAAAGAGCACTCTTCTACTCTACTGTGTTTCCTATGGGGTCCAAACAGTGAGCTTGCTCAGAACAAAAGAACTGTGCTTCCTACACACACGGACCATATCTAGTTCAACTCTGCTTAGGAAACTGACAAGAACAGTAGCTCCTATTCAGTCCAATACACTGTACTTGCTGGGAACAGACGCGAGTGCTATTTGCCTTGTGTAGGGCAATGGGAGTGCAACAGTGACTTTCCTTACCAGAAAACAACTCTTGCTCGTAGGACCAGAAACTGCATGTGATTCAACTCCATTTAGGACTAGGAAACAAACGCTAGCTCGCCTTACAAAAACACACTCTGCTTTTGAGAAAAGAGCACTCTTCTACTCTACTGTGTTTCCTATGGTGTCCGAACAGTGAGCTTGCTCAGAACAAAAGAACTGTGCTTCCTACACACATGGCCATATCTGTTCAATTCTGCTTAGGAACCTGACAATAACAGTAGATCCTCTTCAGTCCAATACACTGTACGTGCTGGGAACAGACCCCAGTGCTATTTGTCCTGTGTATGGCAATGGCAGCACAATAGTGACTCTTCTTACCATAAAACAACTCTTGCTCGTAGGACCAGAAACTGCATGTGATTCAACTCCATTTAGGACTGAAAAACAAAAGCTAGCTCACCTTACAGTAACACACTCTGCTTTAGAGAAAAGAGCATTCCTCTACTCTACTGTGTTTCCTATAGGGCCAGAACAGTGAGCTTGCTCAGAACAAAGAACTGTGCTTCCTACACACGGGCCATATCTAGTTCAACTCTGCTTACGAAACTGACGAGAACAGTAGCTCCTCTTCAGTCCGATACACTGTACTTGTGAGGAACCGAAGCTAGCGATATTTGCACTGTGTATGGCAATTGGAGCACAATAGTGACTTGTCTTAACAGAAAACAACTCTTGCTTGTTGGACAAAAAACTGCATGTGACTCAACTCCATTTAGGACTGGGAAACAAACGCTACCTCGACTTCCAAGAAACACACTCTGCTTTTGAGAAAAGAGCACTCTTCTACTCTACTGTGTTTCCTATGTGTTTCGAACAGTGAGCTTGCTCAGAACAAAAAAACTGTGCTTCCTACACATACGGCCTATCTAGTTTAAGTCTGCTTAGGAACCTGACAAGAACAGTAGATCCTCTTCAGTCCAATACACTCTACTTGCTGGGAACAGACGCCAGTGCTATTTGTCCTGTGTATGGCAATGGCAGGGCAATAGTGACTCTTCTTACCAGAAAACAACTCTTGCTCGTAGGACCAGAAACTGCATGTGATTCCACTCCATTTAGGACTGGGAAACAAATGCTAGCTCGCCTTACAAAAACACACTCTGCTTTAGAGAAAAGAGCACTCTTCTACTCTACTGTGTTTCCTATGGGGTCCAAACAGTGAGCTTGCTCAGAACAAAAGAACTGTGCTTCCTACACACATGGACCATATCTAGTTCAACTCTGCTTAGGAAACTGACAAGAAGAGTAGCTCCTCTTCAGTCAGATACACTGTACTTGCTGGGAACAGACGCGAGAGCTATTTGCACTAAGTATGGCAAGGGGAGGACAATAGTGACTTTCCTTACCAGAAAACAACTCTTGCTCTTAGGACCAGAAACTGCATGTGATTCCACTCCATTTAGGACTGGGAAACAAATGCTAGCTTGCCTTACAAAAACACACTCTGCTTTAGAGAAAAGAGCACTCTTCTACTCTACTGTGTTTCCTATAGGGCCAGAACAGTGAGCTTGCTCAGAACAAAAGAACTGTGCTTCCTACACACGGGCCATATCTAGTTCAACTCTGCTTAGGAAACTGACAAGAACCGTAGATCCTCCTCAGTCCGATACACTGTACTTGCTGGAAACAGACGCCAGTGCTATTTGCACTGTGTATGGCAATGGGAGCGCTATAGTGACTTTCCTTACCAGAAAACAACTCTTGCTCGTAGGACCAGAAACTGCATGTGATTCAACTCCATTTAGGACTGGGAAACAAATGCTAGCTCGCCTTACATGAAACACACTCTGCTTTTGAGAAAAGAGCACTCTTCTACTCTACTGTGTTTCCTAATGGGTCCGAACAGTGAGCTTGCTCAGAACAAAAGAACTGTGCTTCCTACACACGGGCCATATCTAGTTCAACTCTAGTTAAGAAACTGACAAGAACACTAGCTCCTCTTCAGTCCAATACACTGTACTTGCAGGGAACAGACATGAGTGCTATTTGCACTGTGTATGGCAATTGGAGCACAATAGTGACTTGTCTTACCAGAAAACAACTCTTGCTCGTAGGACAAAATACTGCATGTGACTCAACTCCATTTAGGACTGCGAAACAAACACTAGCTCGATTTCCAAGAAACACACTCTGCTTTTGAGAAAAGAGCACTCTTCTACTCTACTGTGTTTCCTATGTGTTCCGAACAGTGAGCTTGCTCAGAACAAAAAAACTGTGCTTCCTACACACACGGCCGTATCTAGTTCAAGTCTGCTTAGGAAACTGACAAGAACACTAGCTCCTCTTCAGTCCAATACACTGTACTTGCGGTGAACATACGCGAGTGCTATTTGCACTGTGTATGGCAATTGCAGCACTATAGTGACTTGTCTTTACAGAAAAAAACTCTTGCTCATAGGTCAAAAAACTGCATGTGACTCAACTCCATTTAGGACTGGGAAGCAAACGCTAGCTCAACTTCCAAGAAACACACTCTGCTTTTCAGAAAAGAGCACTCTTCTACTCTACTGTGTTTCATACGTGTTCCGAAAAGTGAGCTTGCTCAGAACAAAAAAACTGTGCTTCCTAAACACACGGGCATATCTAGTTCAAGTCTGCTTAGGAACCTGACAAGAACAATAGATCCTCTTCAGTCCAATACACTGTACTTGCTGGGAACAGACGCCAGTGCTATTTGTCCTGTGTATGGCAATGGCAGCACAATAGTGACTCTTCTTACCAGAAAACAACTCTTGCTCGTAAGACCAGAAACTGCATGTGATTCCACTCCATTTAGGACTGGGAAACAAACTGTAGCTCGCTTTAAAAGAAACACTCTCTGCTTTTGAGAAAAGAGCACTCTTCTACTCTACTGTGTTTCCTATAGGGCCAGAACAGTGAGCTTGCTCAGAAAAAAAGAACTGTGCTTCCTAAACACACGGGCCATATCTAGTTCAACTCTGCTTAGGAAACTGAGAAGAACAGAAGCTCCTCTTCAGTCCAATACACTGTACTTGCTGGGAACAGACGGGAGGGCTATTTGCACTGTGTATGGCAATGGGAGCACAATAGTGACTTTCCTTACCAGAAAACAACTCTTGCTCGTAGGACCAGAAACTGCATGTGATTCCATTCCATTTAGGACTGGGAAACAAAAGCTAGCTCGCCTTACAAGAAACACACTCTGCTTTAGAGAAAAGAGCACTCTTCTACTCTACTGTGTTTCCTATGGGGTCCAAACAGTGAGCTTGCTCAGAACAAAAGAACTGTGCTTCCTACACACAAGGACCATATCTAGTTCAACTCTGCTTAGGAAACTGACAAGAACAGTAGCTCCTATTCAGTCCAATACACTGTACTTGCTGGGAACAGACGCGAGTGCTATTTGCCTTGTGTAGGGCAATGGGAGCACAATACTGACTTTCCTTACCAGAAAACAACTCTTGTTCATAGGTCCAGAAACTGCATGTGATTCAACTCCATTTAGGACTAGGAAAAAACGCTAGCTCGCCTTACAAAAACACACTCTGCTTTTGAGAAAAGAGCACTCTTCTACTCTACTGTGTTTCCTATGGTGTCTGAACAGTGAGCTTGCTCAGAACAAAAGAACTCTGCTTTCTACACACACTGCCATATATAGTTCAACTCTGCTTCGGAAACTGAGAAGAACAGTAGCTCCTCTTCAATCCAATACACTGTACTTGCTGGGAACAGACACGAGTGCTATTTTTCCTGTGTATGGCAATGGCAGCGCAATAGTGACTCTTCTTACTTAAAACAACTCTTGCTCGTAGGACTAGAAACTGCTTGTGATTCAACTCCATTTAGGACTGGGAATCCAATGCTAGCTCGCCTTACAGAAAACACACTCTGCTTTAGAGAAAATAGCACTCTTCTACTCTACTGTGTTTGCTATGAGGTCCGAACAGTGAGCCTCTCAGAACGAAAGAACTGTGCTTCCTACACACACGGACCATATCTAGATCAACTCTGCTTAGGAAACTGAGAAGAACAGTAGCTCCTCTTCAGTCCAATACACTGTACTTGCTAAGAACAAACGCGAGTGCTATTTGTCCTGTGTATGGCAATTGCAGTGCAATAGTGACTCTTCTTACCATAAAACAACTCTTGCTCGTAGGACCAGAAACTGCATGTGATACAACTCCATTTAGGACTGGGAAACAAACGCTAGCTCGCCTTACAAGAAACACACTCTGCTTTAGAGAAAAGAGCACTCATCTACTCTACTGTGTTTCCTAGGAGGTCCGAACAGTGAGCTTGCTCAGAACAAAAGAACTGTGCTTCCTACACATATGGGCCATATCTAGTTCAACTCTGCTTAGGAAACTGACAAGAACAGTAGCTCCTCTTCAGTCCAATACACTGTACTTGCTGGGAACAGACGCAAGTGCTATTTGCCTTGTGTAGGGCAATGGGAGCGCAATAGTGACTTTCCTTACCAGAAAACAACTCTTGTTTGTAGCACCAGAAACTGCATGTGATTCAACTCCATTTAGGACTGGGAAACAAACTCTAGCTCGCTTTACAAGAAACACACTCTGCTTTTGAGAAAAGAGCACTCTTCTACTCTGCTGTGTTTCCTATATGGCCAGAACAGTGAGCTTGCTCAGAAAAAAAGAACTGTGCTTCCTATACACACGGGCCATATCTAGTTCAACTCTGCTTAGGAAACTGAAAAGAACAGTAGCTCCTCTTCAGTCCAATACACTGTACTTGCTGGGAACAGACGTGAGTGCTATTTGCACTGGGTATGGCAATGGAAACGCAATAGTGACTTTCCTTACCAGAAAACAACTCTTGCTCGTAGGACCAGAAACTGCATGTGATTCAACTCCATTTAGGACTGGGAAACCAATGCTAGCTAGCCTTACATGAAACACACTCTGCTTTTGAGAAAAGAGCACTCTTCTACTCTACTGTGTTTCCTATGGGGTTTAAACAGTGAGCTTGCTCAGAACAAAAGAACTGTGCTTCCTACACACACGGGCCATATCTAGTTCAACTCTGCTTAGGAAACTGACAAGAACAGTAGCTCCTCTTCAGTCCAATACACTGTACTTGCGGGGAACAGACGCGAGTGCTATTTGCACTGTGTATGGCAATTGGAGCACAATAGTGACTTGTCTTACCAGAAAAAAACTCTTGCTCGTAGGACAAAAAACTGCATGTGACTCAACTCCATTTAGGACTGGGATACAAACGCTAGCTCGACTTCCAAGAAACATACTCTGCTTTTGAGAAAAGAGCACTCTTCTACTCTACTGTGTTTCCTATGTGTTCCGAAAAGTGAGCTTGCTCAGAACAAAAAAACTCTGCTTCCTACACACACGGGCCATATCTAGTTCAATTCTACATAGGAAACTGACAAGAACAGTACAACCTCTTCAGTCCAATACACTGTACATGCTGGGAACAGACGCCAGTGCTATTTGCCCTGTGTATGACAATGGGAGCGCAATAATGACTCTTCTTACCAGAAAACAACGCTTGTTCGTAGGACAAGAAACTGCATGTGATTCAACTCGATTTAGGACTGGGAAAGAAACGCTAGCTTGCCTTACAAGAAACACTCTCTGCTTTTGAGAAAAGAGCACTCTTCTACTCTACTGTGTTTCCTATAGGGCCAGAACAGTGAACTTGCTCAGATCAAAAGAACTGTGCTTCCTACACACAGGGGACACATCTAGTTCAACTCTGCTTAGGAAACTGACAAGAACAATCGCTCCTATTCAGTCCAATACTCTGTACATGCAGGGAACAGACACCAGTGCTATTTGCACTGTGTATGGCAATGGGAGCGCAATAGTGACTCTTCTTACCAGAAAAAAACTCTTGCTCGTAGGACCAGAAACTGCACCGGATTCAATTCCATTTCTGACTGGGAAACAAACACTAGCTCGCCTTTCAAGAAACACACTCTGCTTTTGAGAAAAGAGCACTCTTCTACTCTACAGTGTTTCCTAGGTGTCCGAACAGTGAGCTTGCTAAGAACAAATGAACTGTGCTTCCTACACACACGGGCCATATCTAGTTCAACTCTGCTTAGGAAACTGACAAGAACAGTAACTGCTCTTCAGTCCAATACACTGTACTTGCTGGGAACAGACGCGAGTGCTATTTGCACTGTGTATGGCAATGGGAGCACAATAGTGACTCTTCTTACCAGAAAACAACTCTTGCTCGTAGGACCACAAACTGCATGGGATTCAACTCCATTTCTGACTGGGAAACAAACACTAGCTCGCCTTTCCAGAAACACAATCAAATTTTGAGAAGAGAGCACTCATCTACTCTACTGTGTCTCCTATGATGTCCGCACAGTGCGCTTTCTCAGAACAAAAAAATTGTGCTTCCTACACACATGGGCCATATCTGGTTCAGCTCCTCTTAGGAAAATGACAAGAACAGTAGCTCCTCTTCAGTCCAATACACTGCACTCGCTGGGAACAGACGCAAGTGCTATTTGCACTATGTATGGCAATGGGAGTACAACAGTGACTTTCATTACCAGAAAACAACTCTTGCTCATATGACCAGAAACTGCATGTGATTCAACTCCATTTAGGACTGGGAAACAAACGCTAGTCGCCTTACAAGAAACACACTCTGCTTTTGAGAAAAGAGCACTCTTCTACTCTTCTGTGTATCCTATAGGGCCAGAACAGTGAGCTTGATCAGAACAAGAGAACTGTGCTTCCTACACACACGGCATATCTAGTTCAATTCTGCTTAGGAAACTGACAAGAACAGTAGATCCTCTTCTGTCTAATACACTGTACATGCTGAGAACAAACGCCAGTGCTATTTGCCCTGTGTATGACAAAGGGAGCACAATAGTGACTCTTCTTACCAGAAAACAACTCTTGCTCGTAGGACCACAAACTGCATGGGATTCAACTCCATTTAGTACTGGGAAACAAACGCTATCTTGCCTTACAAGAAACACACTCTGCTTTTGAGAAAAGAGCATGCTTCTACTCTATTGTGTTTCCAATGGGGTCTGAACAGTGAGCTTGCTCAGAACAAAAGATCTGTGCTTCCTACACACACGGCCATATCTAGTTCAACTCTGCTTAGGAAACTGACAAGAACAGTAGCTCCTCTTCAGTCCAATACACTGTACTTGATGGAAACAGACGCGACTGCTATTTGCACTGTGTATGGCATTTGGAGCGCAATAGTGACTTTCTTTAAGAAAAAACAACTCTTGCTGGTAGGACCAAAAACTGAATGTGATTCAACTCAATTCAGGACTGGGAAACAAACGCTAGCTCGCCTTACAAGAAACACACTCTGCTTTTGAGAAAAGAGCACTCTTCTACTCTACTGTGTTTCCTATATGGCCAGAACAGAGAGCTTGCTCAGAACAAAAGAACTGTGCTTCCTACATACACGGCTATAACTACTTCAATTCTGCTTAGGAACCTGACAAGAACATTAGGTTCTCTTCAGTCCAATACACCGTACATGCTGGGAACCGACGCCTGTGCTATTTGCCCTGTGTATGACAATGGGAGCATAATATTGACTCTTCTTTCCAGAAAACAACTCTTGCTCGTAGGACCAGAAAATGCATGTGATTCAAATCCATTTAGGACTGGGAAAAAAACGCTAGCTGGCCTTACAAGAAACACACTCTGCTTTTGAGAAAAGAGTACTCTTCTACTCTACTGTGTTTCCTATGTGTTCCGAACAGTGAGCTTGCTCAGAACAAAAGAACTGTGCTTCCTACACACACGGGCCATATCTAGTTCAACTCTGCTTAGAAAACTGACAAGAACAGTAACTGCTCTTCAGTCGAATACACTGTACTTGCTGGGAACAGACGCCAGTGCTATTTGCACTTGTATGGCAATGGGAGCCCAATAGTGACTCTTCTTACCAGAAAAAAACTCTTGCTCGTATGACCAGAAACGGCATGGGATTCAACTCCATTTCTGACTGGGAAGCAAATACTAGCTCGCCTTTCAACAAACACAATCTAATTTTGACAAAAGAGCTCTCATCTACTCTACTGTGTTTCCGATGGTGTCCGCACAGTGTGCTTTCTCAGAACAAAAGAACTGTGCTTCCTACCCACACGAGCCATATCTAGTTCAACTCTGCTTAGGAAACTGACAAGAACAGTAGCTCCTCTTCAGTCCTATACACTGTACTTGCTGAGAACAGACGCGAGTGCTATTTGCACTATGAATGGGAATGGGAGCGCAATAGTGACTTTCCTTATCAGAAAACAACTCTTGCTCATAGGACCAGAAACTGCATGTGATTCAACTCCATTTAGGACTTGGAAACAAACGCTAGCTCGCCTTACAAGAAACACACTCTGCTTTTGAAAAGGGCACTCTTCTACTCTATTGTGTTTCCTACGGGGTCCGAACTGTGAGCTTGCTCAGAACAAAAGACCTGTGCTTCCTACACACACGGGCCATATCTAGTTCAACTCTGCTTAGGAAACTGACAAGAACAGTAGCTCCTCTTCAGTCCAATACACTGTACATGCTGGGAACAGATGCCAGTGCTATTTGCCCTGTGTGTGACAATGGGAGCACAATAGTGACTCTTCTTACCAGAAAACAACTCTTGCTCGTAGGACCACAAACTGCATGGGATTCAACTCCATTTACTACTGGGTAACAAACACTGTCTCGCCTTACAGGAAACACACTCTGCTTTTGAGAAAAGAGCACGCTTCTACTCTACTGTGTTTCCTATGAGGTCCGAACAGTGAGCTTGCTCAGAACAAAAGAACTGTGCTTCCTACACACACGGGCCATATCTAGTTCAACTCTGCTTAGGAAACTGACAAGAACAGTAGCTGCTCTTCAGTCCAATACACTGTACTTGCGGAAAACATACGCGAGGGCTATTTGCACTGTGTATGGCAATTGAAGCACTATAGTGACTTGTCTTAACAGAAAACAACTCTTGCTCGTAGGACAAAAAACTGCATGTGACTCAACTCCAATTAGGACTGGGAAACAAACGCTAGCTCGACTTCCAAGAAACACACTCTGCTTTTCTGAAAAGAGCACTCTTCTACTCTACTGTGTTTCCCATGTATTCCGAAAAGTGAGCTTGCTCAGAACAAAAAAACTGTGCTTCCTACACACACGGCCATATCTAGTTCAAGTCTGCTTAGGAACCTGACAAGAACAGTAGATCCTCTTCAGTCCAATACACTGTACTTGCTGGAAACAGACGCCAGTGCTATTTGTCCTGTGTATGGCAATGGCAGCACAATAGTGACTCTTCTTACCAGAAAACAACTCTTGCTCGTAGGACCAGAAACTGCATGTGATTCAACTCCATTTAGGACTGGGAAACAAACTCTAGCTCGCTTTACAAGAAACACACTCTGCTTTTGAGAAAAGAGCACTCTTCTAATCTACTGTGTTTCCTATAGGGCCAGAACAGTGAGCTTGCTCAGAAAAAAAGAACTGTGCTTCCTACACACACGGGCCATATCGAGTTCAACTCTGCTTAGGAAACTGAGAAGAACAGTAGCTCCTCTTCCTTCCAATATACTGTACTTGCTGGGAACAGACGGGAGGGCTATTTGCACTGTGTATGGCAATGGGAGCACAATAGTGACTTTCTTTACCAGAAAACAACTCTTGCTCGGAGGACCAGAAACTGCATCTGATTCCACTCCATTTAGGACTGGGAAACAAACGCTAGCTTGCCTTACAAGAAACACACTCTGCTTTAGAGAAAAGAGCACTCTTCTACTCTACTGTGTTTCCTATGGGGTCCAAACAGTGAGCTTGCTCAGAACAAAACAACTGTGCTTCCTACACACACGGACCATATCTAGTTCAACTCTGCTTAGGAAACTGACAAGAACAGTAGCTCCTATTCAGTCCAATACACTGTACTTGCTGGGAACAGACGCGAGTGCTATTTGCCTTGTGTAGGGCAATGGGAGTGCAACAGTGACTTTCCTTACCAGAAAACAACTCTTGCTCGTAGGACCAGAAACTGCATGTGATTCAACTCCATTTAGGACTAGGAAACAAACGCTAGCTCGCCTTACAAAAACACACTCTGCTTTTGAGAAAAGAGCACTCTTCTACTCTACTGTGTTTCCTATGGTGTCCGAACAGTGAGCTTGCTCAGAACAAAAGAACTGTGCTTCCTACACACATGGCCATATCTGTTCAATTCTGCTTAGGAACCTGACAATAACAGTAGATCCTCTTCAGTCCAATACACTGTACGTGCTGGGAACAGACCCCAGTGCTATTTGTCCTGTGTATGGCAATGGCAGCACAATAGTGACTCTTCTTACCATAAAACAACTCTTGCTCGTAGGACCAGAAACTGCATGTGATTCAACTCCATTTAGGACTGAAAAACAAAAGCTAGCTCACCTTACAGTAACACACTCTGCTTTAGAGAAAAGAGCATTCCTCTACTCTACTGTGTTTCCTATAGGGCCAGAACAGTGAGCTTGCTCAGAACAAAGAACTGTGCTTCCTACACACGGGCCATATCTAGTTCAACTCTGCTTACGAAACTGACGAGAACAGTAGCTCCTCTTCAGTCCGATACACTGTACTTGTGAGGAACCGAAGCTAGCGATATTTGCACTGTGTATGGCAATTGGAGCACAATAGTGACTTGTCTTAACAGAAAACAACTCTTGCTTGTTGGACAAAAAACTGCATGTGACTCAACTCCATTTAGGACTGGGAAACAAACGCTACCTCGACTTCCAAGAAACAAACTCTGCTTTTGAGAAAAGAGCACTCTTCTACTCTACTGTGTTTCCTATGTGTTTCGAACAGTGAGCTTGCTCAGAACAAAAAAACTGTGCTTCCTACACATACGGCCTATCTAGTTTAAGTCTGCTTAGGAACCTGACAAGAACAGTAGATCCTCTTCAGTCCAATACACTCTACTTGCTGGGAACAGACGCCAGTGCTATTTGTCCTGTGTATGGCAATGGCAGGGCAATAGTGACTCTTCTTACCAGAAAACAACTCTTGCTCGTAGGACCAGAAACTGCATGTGATTCAAATCCATTTAGGACTGGGAAAAAAACGCTAGCTGGCCTTACAAGAAACACACTCTGCTTTTGAGAAAAGAGTACTCTTCTACTCTACTGTGTTTCCTATGTGTTCCGAACAGTGAGCTTGCTCAGAACAAAAGAACTGTGCTTCCTACACACACGGGCCATATCTAGTTCAACTCTGCTTAGAAAACTGACAAGAACAGTAACTGCTCTTCAGTCGAATACACTGTACTTGCTGGGAACAGACGCCAGTGCTATTTGCACTTGTATGGCAATGGGAGCCCAATAGTGACTCTTCTTACCAGAAAAAAACTCTTGCTCGTAGGACCAGAAACGACATGGGATTCAACTCCATTTCTGACTGGGAAGCAAATACTAGCTCGCCTTTCAACAAACACAATCTAATTTTGACAAAAGAGCTCTCATCTACTCTACTGTGTTTCCGATGGTGTCCGCACAGTGTGCTTTCTCAGAACAAAAGAACTGTGCTTCCTACCCACACGAGCCATATCTAGTTCAACTCTGCTTAGGAAACTGACAAGAACAGTAGCTCCTCTTCAGTCCTATACACTGTACTTGCTGAGAACAGACGCGAGTGCTATTTGGACTATGAATGGGAATGGGAGCGCAATAGTGACTTTCCTTATCAGAAAACAACTCTTGCTCATAGGACCAGAAACTGCATGTGATTCAACTCCATTTAGGACTTGGAAACAAACGCTAGCTCGCCTTACAAGAAACACACTCTGCTTTTGAAAAGGGCACTCTTCTACTCTATTGTGTTTCCTACGGGGTCCGAACTGTGAGCTTGCTCAGAACAAAAGACCTGTGCTTCCTACACACACGGGCCATATCTAGTTCAACTCTGCTTAGGAAACTGACAAGAACAGTAGCTCCTCTTCAGTCCAATACACTGTACATGCTGGGAACAGATGCCAGTGCTATTTGCCCTGTGTGTGACAATGGGAGCACAATAGTGACTCTTCTTACCAGAAAACAACTCTTGCTCGTAGGACCACAAACTGCATGGGATTCAACTCCATTTACTACTGGGTAACAAACGCTGTCTCGCCTTACAGGAAACACACTCTGCTTTTGAGAAAAGAGCACGCTTCTACTCTACTGTGTTTCCTATGAGGTCCGAACAGTGAGCTTGCTCAGAACAAAAGAACTGTGCTTCCTACACACACGGGCCATATCTAGTTCAACTCTGCTTAGGAAACTGACAAGAACAGTAGCTGCTCTTCAGTCCAATACACTGTACTTGCGGAAAACATACGCGAGGGCTATTTGCACTGTGTATGGCAATTGAAGCACTATAGTGACTTGTCTTAACAGAAAACAACTCTTGCTCGTAGGACAAAAAACTGCATGTGACTCAACTCCAATTAGGACTGGGAAACAAACGCTAGCTCGACTTCCAAGAAACACACTCTGCTTTTCTGAAAAGAGCACTCTTCTACTCTACTGTGTTTCCCATGTATTCCGAAAAGTGAGCTTGCTCAGAACAAAAAAACTGTGCTTCCTACACACACGGCCATATCTAGTTCAAGTCTGCTTAGGAACCTGACAAGAACAGTAGATCCTCTTCAGTCCAATACACTGTACTTGCTGGAAACAGACGCCAGTGCTATTTGTCCTGTGTATGGCAATGGCAGCACAATAGTGACTCTTCTTACCAGAAAACAACTCTTGCTCGTAGGACCAGAAACTGCATGTGATTCAACTCCATTTAGGACTGGGAAACAAACTCTAGCTCGCTTTACAAGAAACACACTCTGCTTTTGAGAAAAGAGCACTCTTCTAATCTACTGTGTTTCCTATAGGGCCAGAACAGTGAGCTTGCTCAGAAAAAAAGAACTGTGCTTCCTACACACACGGGCCATATCGAGTTCAACTCTGCTTAGGAAACTGAGAAGAACAGTAGCTCCTCTTCCTTCCAATATACTGTACTTGCTGGGAACAGACGGGAGGGCTATTTGCACTGTGTATGGCAATGGGAGCACAATAGTGACTTTCTTTACCAGAAAACAACTCTTGCTCGGAGGACCAGAAACTGCATCTGATTCCACTCCATTTAGGACAGGGAAACAAACGCTAGCTTGCCTTACAAGAAACACACTCTGCTTTAGAGAAAAGAGCACTCTTCTACTCTACTGTGTTTCCTATGGGGTCCAAACAGTGAGCTTGCTCAGAACAAAACAACTGTGCTTCCTACACACACGGACCATATCTAGTTCAACTCTGCTTAGGAAACTGACAAGAACAGTAGCTCCTATTCAGTCCAATACACTGTACTTGCTGGGAACAGACGCGAGTGCTATTTGCCTTGTGTAGGGCAATGGGAGTGCAACAGTGACTTTCCTTACCAGAAAACAACTCTTGCTCGTAGGACCAGAAACTGCATGTGATTCAACTCCATTTAGGACTAGGAAACAAACGCTAGCTCGCCTTACAAAAACACACTCTGCTTTTGAGAAAAGAGCACTCTTCTACTCTACTGTGTTTCCTATGGTGTCCGAACAGTGAGCTTGCTCAGAACAAAAGAACTGTGCTTCCTACACACATGGCCATATCTGTTCAATTCTGCTTAGGAACCTGACAATAACAGTAGATCCTCTTCAGTCCAATACACTGTACGTGCTGGGAACAGACCCCAGTGCTATTTGTCCTGTGTATGGCAATGGCAGCACAATAGTGACTCTTCTTACCATAAAACAACTCTTGCTCGTAGGACCAGAAACTGCATGTGATTCAACTCCATTTAGGACTGAAAAACAAAAGCTAGCTCACCTTACAGTAACACACTCTGCTTTAGAGAAAAGAGCATTCCTCTACTCTACTGTGTTTCCTATAGGGCCAGAACAGTGAGCTTGCTCAGAACAAAGAACTGTGCTTCCTACACACGGGCCATATCTAGTTCAACTCTGCTTACGAAACTGACGAGAACAGTAGCTCCTCTTCAGTCCGATACACTGTACTTGTGAGGAACCGAAGCTAGCGATATTTGCACTGTGTATGGCAATTGGAGCACAATAGTGACTTGTCTTAACAGAAAACAACTCTTGCTTGTTGGACAAAAAACTGCATGTGACTCAACTCCATTTAGGACTGGGAAACAAACGCTACCTCGACTTCCAAGAAACAAACTCTGCTTTTGAGAAAAGAGCACTCTTCTACTCTACTGTGTTTCCTATGTGTTTCGAACAGTGAGCTTGCTCAGAACAAAAAAACTGTGCTTCCTACACATACGGCCTATCTAGTTTAAGTCTGCTTAGGAACCTGACAAGAACAGTAGATCCTCTTCAGTCCAATACACTCTACTTGCTGGGAACAGACGCCAGTGCTATTTGTCCTGTGTATGGCAATGGCAGGGCAATAGTGACTCTTCTTACCAGAAAACAACTCTTGCTCGTAGGACCAGAAACTGCATGTGATTCCACTCCATTTAGGACTGGGAAACAAATGCTAGCTCGCCTTACAAAAACACACTCTGCTTTAGAGAAAAGAGCACTCTTCTACTCTACTGTGTTTCCTATGGGGTCCAAACAGTGAGCGTGCTTAGAACAAAAGAACTGTGCTTCCTACACACACGGACCATATCTAGTTCAACTCTGCTTAGGAAACTGACAAGAAGAGTAGCTCCTCTTCAGTCAGATACACTGTACTTGCTGGGAACAGACGCGAGAGCTATTTGCACTAAGTATGGCAAGGGGAGGACAATAGTGACTTTCCTTACCAGAAAACAACTCTTGCTCTTAGGACCAGAAACTGCATGTGATTCCACTCCATTTAGGACTGGGAAACAAATGCTAGCTTGCCTTACAAAAACACACTCTGCTTTAGAGAAAAGAGCACTCTTCTACTCTACTGTGTTTCCTATAGGGCCAGAACAGTGAGCTTGCTCAGAACAAAAGAACTGTGCTTCCTACACACACGGGCCATATCTAGTTCAACTCTGCTTAGGAAACTGACAAGAACCGTAGATCCTCCTCAGTCCGATACACTGTACTTGCTGGAAACAGACGCCAGTGCTATTTGCACTGTGTATGGCAATGGGAGCGCTATAGTGACTTTCCTTACCAGAAAACAACTCTTGCTCGTAGGACCAGAAACTGCATGTGATTCAACTCCATTTAGGACTGGGAAACAAATGCTAGCTCGCCTTACATGAAACACACTCTGCTTTTGAGAAAAGAGCACTCTTCTACTCTACTGTGTTTCCTAAGGGGTCCGAACAGTGAGCTTGCTCAGAACAAAAGAACTGTGCTTCCTACACACGGGCCATATCTAGTTCAACTCTAGTTAAGAAACTGACAAGAACACTAGCTCCTCTTCAGTCCAATACACTGTACTTGCAGGGAACAGACGTGAGTGCTATTTGCACTGTGTATGGCAATTGGAGCACAATAGTGACTTGTCTTACCAGAAAACAACTCTTGCTCGTAGGACAAAATACTGCATGTGACTCAACTCCATTTAGGACTGCGAAACAAACACTAGCTCGATTTCCAAGAAACACACTCTGCTTTTGAGAAAAGAGCACTCTTCTACTCTACTGTGTTTCCTATGTGTTCCGAACAGTGAGCTTGCTCAGAACAAAAAAACTGTGCTTCCTACACACACGGCCGTATCTAGTTCAAGTCTGCTTAGGAAACTGACAAGAACACTAGCTCCTCTTCAGTCCAATACACTGTACTTGCGGTGAACATACGCGAGTGCTATTTGCACTGTGTATGGCAATTGCAGCACTATAGTGACTTGTCTTTACAGAAAAAAACTCTTGCTCATAGGTCAAAAAACTGCATGTGACTCAACTCCATTTAGGACTGGGAAGCAAACGCTAGCTCAACTTCCAAGAAACACACTCTGCTTTTCAGAAAAGAGCACTCTTCTACTCTACTGTGTTTCATATGTGTTCCGAAAAGTGAGCTTGCTCAGAACAAAAAAACTGTGCTTCCTAAACACACGGGCATATCTAGTTCAAGTCTGCTTAGGAACCTGACAAGAACAATAGATCCTCTTCAGTCCAATACACTGTACTTGCTGGGAACAGACGCCAGTGCTATTTGTCCTGTGTATGGCAATGGCAGCACAATAGTGACTCTTCTTACCAGAAAACAACTCTTGCTCGTAAGACCAGAAACTGCATGTGATTCCACTCCATTTAGGACTGGGAAACAAACTCTAGCTCGCTTTACAAGAAACACTCTCTGCTTTTGAGAAAAGAGCACTCTTCTACTCTACTGTGTTTCCTATAGGGCCAGAACAGTGAGCTTGCTCAGAAAAAAAGAACTGTGCTTCCTAAACACACGGGCCATATCTAGTTCAACTCTGCTTAGGAAACTGAGAAGAACAGAAGCTCCTCTTCAGTCCAATACACTGTACTTGCTGGGAACAGACGGGAGGGCTATTTGCACTGTGTATGGCAATGGGAGCACAATAGTGACTTTCCTTACCAGAAAACAACTCTTGATCGTAGGACCAGAAACTGCATGTGATTCCATTCCATTTAGGACTGGGAAACAAAAGCTAGCTCGCCTTACAAGAAACACACTCTGCTTTAGAGAAAAGAGCACTCTTCTACTCTACTGTGTTTCCTATGGGGTCCAAACAGTGAGCTTGCTCAGAACAAAAGAACTGTGCTTCCTACACACAAGGACCATATCTAGTTCAACTCTGCTTAGGAAACTGACAAGAACAGTAGCTCCTATTCAGTCCAATACACTGTACTTGCTGGGAACAGACGCGAGTGCTATTTGCCTTGTGTAGGGCAATGGGAGCACAATACTGACTTTCCTTACCAGAAAACAACTCTTGTTCATAGGTCCAGAAACTGCATGTGATTCAACTCCATTTAGGACTAGGAAAAAACGCTAGCTCGCCTTACAAAAACACACTCTGCTTTTGAGAAAAGAGCACTCTTCTACTCTACTGTGTTTCCTATGGTGTCCGAACAGTGAGCTTGCTCAGAACAAAAGAACTCTGCTTTCTACACACACTGCCATATATAGTTCAATTCTGCTTAGGAACCTGACAAGAACAGTAGATTCTCTTCAATCCAATACACTGTACTTGCTGGGAACAGACGCCAGTGCTATTTGTCCTGTGTATGGCAATGGCAGCGCAATAGTGACTATTCTTACCATAAAACAATTCTTGCTCGTAGGACCAGAAACTGCATGTGATTCAACTCCATTTAGGACTGGGAAACAAATGCTAACTCGCCTTACAAGAAACACACTCTGCTTTAGAGAAAAGAGCACTCTTCTACTCTACTGTGTTTCCTATGAGGTCCGAACAGTTAGCTTGCTCAGAACAAAAGAACTGTGCTTCCTACACACACGGGCCATATCTAGTTCAACTCTGCTTTGGAAACTGAGAAGAACAGTAGCTCCTCTTCAGTCCAATACACTGTACTTGCTGGGAACAGACACGAGTGCTATTTTTCCTGTGTATGGCAATGGCAGCGCAATAGTGACTCTTCTTACTTAAAACAACTCTTGCTCGTAGGACTAGAAACTGCTTGTGATTCAACTCCATTTAGGACTGGGAATCCAATGCTAGCTCGCCTTACAGAAAACACACTCTGCTTTAGAGAAAATAGCACTCTTCTACTCTACTGTGTTTGCTATGAGGTCCGAACAGTGAGCCTCTCAGAACGAAAGAACTGTGCTTCCTACACACACGGACCATATCTAGATCAACTCTGCTTAGGAAACTGAGAAGAACAGTAGCTCCTCTTCAGTCCAATACACTGTACTTGCTAAGAACAAACGTGAGTGCTATTTGTCCTGTGTATGGCAATTGCAGCGCAATAGTGACTCTTCTTACCATAAAACAACTCTTGCTTGTAGGACCAGAAACTGCATGTGATACAACTCCATTTAGGATTGGGAAACAAACGCTAGCTCGCCTTACAAGAAACACACTCTGCTTTAGAGAAAAGAGCACTCATCTACTCTACTGTGTTTCCTAGGAGGTCCGAACAGTGAGCTTGCTCAGAACAAAAGAACTGTGCTTCCTACACATATGGCCCATATCTAGTTCAACTCTGCTTAGGAAACTGACAAGAACAGTAGCTCCTCTTCAGTCCAATACACTGTACTTGCTGGGAACAGACGCGAGTGCTATTTGCCTTGTGTAGGGCAATGGGAGCGCAATAGTGACTTTCCTTACCAGAAAACAACTCTTGTTTGTAGCACCAGAAACTGCATGTGATTCAACTCCATTTAGGACTGGGAAACAAACTCTAGCTCGCTTTACAAGAAACACACTCTGCTTTTGAGAAAAGAGCACTCTTCTACTCTGCTGTGTTTCCTATATGGCCAGAACAGTGAGCTTGCTCAGAAAAAAAGAACTGTGCTTCCTATACACACGGGCCATATCTAGTTCAACTCTGCTTAGGAAACTGAAAAGAACAGTAGCTCCTCTTCAGTCCAATACACTGTACTTGCTGGGAACAGACGCGAGTGCTATTTGCACTGGGTATGGCAATGGAAACGCAATAGTGACTTTCCTTACCAGAAAACAACTCTTGCTCGTAGGACCAGAAACTGCATGTGATTCAACTCCATTTAGGACTGGGAAACAAATGCTAGCTAGCCTTACATGAAACACACTCCGCTTTTGAGAAAAGAGCACTCTTCTACTCTACTGTGTTTCCTATGGGGTTTAAACAGTGAGCTTGCTCAGAACAAAAGAACTGTGCTTCCTACACACACGGGCCATATCTAGTTCAACTCTGCTTAGGAAACTGACAAGAACAGTAGCTCCTCTTCAGTCCAATACACTGTACTTGCGGGGAACAGACGCGAGTGCTATTTGCACTGTGTATGGCAATTGGAGCACAATAGTGACTTGTCTTACCAGAAAAAAACTCTTGCTCGTAGGACAAAAAACTGCATGTGACTCAACTCCATTTAGGACTGGGATACAAACGCTAGCTCGACTTCCAAGAAACATACTCTGCTTTTGAGAAAAGAGCACTCTTCTACTCTACTGTGTTTCCTATGTGTTCCGAAAAGTGAGCTTGCTCAGAACAAAAAAACTCTGCTTCCTACACACACGGGCCATATCTAGTTCAATTCTACATAGGAAACTGACAAGAACAGTAGAACCTCTTCAGTCCAATACACTGTACATGCTGGGAACAGACGCCAGTGCTATTTGCCCTGTTTATGACAATGGGAGCGCAATAATGACTCTTCTTACCTGAAAACAACGCTTGTTCGTAGGACAAGAAACTGCATGTGATTCAACTCGATTTAGGACTGGGAAAGAAACGCTAGCTTGCCTTACAAGAAACACTCTCTGCTTTTGAGAAAAGAGCACTCTTCTACTCTACTGTGTTTCCTATAGGGCCAGAACAGTGAACTTGCTCAGATCAAAAGAACTGTGCTTCCTACACACAGGGGACATATCTAGTTCAACTCTGCTTAGGAAACTGACAAGAACAATCGCTCCTATTCAGTCCAATACTCTGTACATGCAGGGAACAGACACCAGTGCTATTTGCACTGTGTATGGCAATGGGAGCGCAATAGTGACTCTTCTTACCAGAAACTCTTGCTCGTAGGACCAGAAACTGCACCGGATTCAATTCCATTTCTGACTGGGAAACAAACACTAGCTCGCCTTTCAAGAAACACACTCTGCTTTTGAGAAAAGAGCACTCTTCTACTCTACAGTGTTTCCTAGGGGCCCGAACAGTGAGCTTGCTAAGAACAAATGAACTGTGCTTCCTACACACACGGGCCATATCTAGTTCAACTCTGCTTAGGAAACTGACAAGAACAGTAACTGCTCTTCAGTCCAATACACTGTACTTGCTGGGAACAGACGCGAGTGCTATTTGCACTGTGTATGGCAATGGGAGCGCAATAGTGACTCTTCTTACCAGAAAACAACTCTTGCTCGTAGGACCACAAACTGCATGGGATTCAACTCCATTTCTGACTGGGAAACAAACACTAGCTCGCCTTTCCAGAAACACAATCAAATTTTGAGAAGAGAGCACTCATCTACTCTAATGTGTTTCCTATGATGTCCGCACAGTGCGCTTTCTCAGAACAAAAAAATTGTGCTTCCTACACACATGGGCCATATCTGGTTCAGCTCCTCTTAGGAAAATGACAAGAACAGTAGCTCCTCTTCAGTCCAATACACTGCACTCGCTGGGAACAGACGCAAGTGCTATTTGCACTATGTATGGCAATGGGAGTACAACAGTGACTTTCATTACCAGAAAACAACTCTTGCTCATATGACCAGAAACTGCATGTGATTCAACTCCATTTAGGACTGGGAAACAAACGCTAGCTCGCCTTACAAGAAACACACTCTGCTTTTGAGAAAAGAGCACTCTTCTACTCTTCTGTGTATCCTATAGGGCCAGAACAGTGAGCTTGATCAGAACAAGAGAACTGTGCTTCCTACACACACGGCATATCTAGTTCAATTCTGCTTAGGAAACTGACAAGAACAGTAGATCCTCTTCTGTCTAATACACTGTACATGCTGAGAACAAACGCCAGTGCTATTTGCCCTGTGTATGACAAAGGGAGCACAATAGTGACTCTTCTTACCAGAAAACAAGTCTTGCTCGTAGGACCACAAACTGCATGGGATTCAACTCCATTTAGTACTGGGAAACAAACGCTATCTTGCCTTACAAAAAACACACTCTGCTTTTGAGAAAAGAGCATGCTTCTACTCTATTGTGTTTCCAATGGGATCTGAACAGTGAGCTTGCTCAGAACAAAAGATCTGTGCTTCCTACACACACGGCCATATCTAGTTCAACTCTGCTTAGGAAACTGACAAGAACAGTAGCTCCTCTTCAGTCCAATACACTGTACTTGATGGAAACAGACGCGACTGCTATTTGCACTGTGTATGGCATTTGGAGCGCAATAGTGACTTTCTTTAAGAAAAAACAACTCTGGCTGGTAGGACCAAAAACTGAATGTGATTCAACTCAATTCAGGACTGGGAAACAAACGCTAGCTCGCCTTACAAGAAACACACTCTGCTTTTGAGAAAAGAGCACTCTTCTACTCTACTGTGTTTCCTATAGGGCCAGAACAGAGAGCTTGCTCAGAACAAAAGAACTGTGCTTCCTACATACACGGCTATAACTACTTCAATTCTGCTTAGGAACCTGACAAGAACATTAGGTTCTCTTCAGTCCAATACACCGTACATGCTGGGAACCGACGCCTGTGCTATTTGCCCTGTGTATGACAATGGGAGCACAATATTGACTCTTCTTTCCAGAAAACAACTCTTGCTCGTAGTACCAGAAAATGCATGTGATTCAAATCCATTTAGGACTGGGAAAAAAACGCTAGCTGGCCTTACAAGAAACACACTCTGCTTTTGAGAAAAGAGTACTCTTCTACTCTACTGTGTTTCCTATGTGTTCCGAACAGTGAGCTTGCTCAGAACAAAAGAACTGTGCTTCCTACACACACGGGCCATATCTAGTTCAACTCTGCTTAGAAAACTGACAAGAACAGTAACTGCTCTTCAGTCGAATACACTGTACTTGCTGGGAACAGACGCCAGTGCTATTTGCACTTGTATGGCAATGGGAGCCCAATAGTGACTCTTCTTACCAGAAAAAAACTCTTGCTCGTAGGACCAGAAACGGCATGGGATTCAACTCCATTTCTGACTGGGAAGCAAATACTAGCTCGCCTTTCAACAAACACAATCTAATTTTGACAAAAGAGCTCTCATCTACTCTACTGTGTTTCCGATGGTGTCCGCACAGTGTGCTTTCTCAGAACAAAAGAACTGTGCTTCCTACCCACACGAGCCATATCTAGTTCAACTCTGCTTAGGAAACTGACAAGAACAGTAGCTCCTCTTCAGTCCTATACACTGTACTTGCTGAGAACAGACGCGAGTGCTATTTGCACTATGAATGGGAATGGGAGCGCAATAGTGACTTTCCTTATCAGAAAACAACTCTTGCTCATAGGACCAGAAACTGCATGTGATTCAACTCCATTTAGGACTTGGAAACAAACGCTAGCTCGCCTTACAAGAAACACACTCTGCTTTTGAAAAGGGCACTCTTCTACTCTATTGTGTTTCCTACGGGGTCCGAACTGTGAGCTTGCTCAGAACAAAAGACCTGTGCTTCCTACACACACGGGCCATATCTAGTTCAACTCTGCTTAGGAAACTGACAAGAACAGTAGCTCCTCTTCAGTCCAATACACTGTACATGCTGGGAACAGATGCCAGTGCTATTTGCCCTGTGTGTGACAATGGGAGCACAATAGTGACTCTTCTTACCAGAAAACAACTCTTGCTCGTAGGACCACAAACTGCATGGGATTCAACTCGATTTACTACTGGGTAACAAACGCTGTCTCGCCTTACAGGAAACACACTCTGCTTTTGAGAAAAGAGCACGCTTCTACTCTACTGTGTTTCCTATGAGGTCCGAACAGTGAGCTTGCTCAGAACAAAAGAACTGTGCTTCCTACACACACGGGCCATATCTAGTTCAACTCTGCTTAGGAAACTGACAAGAACAGTAGCTGCTCTTCAGTCCAATACACTGTATTTGCTGGGAACAGATGCCAGTGCTATTTGCACTGTGTATGGCAATGGGAGTGCAATAGTGACTCTTCTTACCAGAAAACAACTCTTGCTCATAGTACCAGAATCTGCATGGGATTCAACTCCATTTAGGACTGGGAAACAAACGCTAGCTCGCCATACAAGAAACACACTGCTTTAGAGAAAAGAGCACTCTTCTACTCTACTGTGTTTCCTATGGGTTCCAAACAGTGAGCTTGCTCAGAACAAAAGAACTGAGCTTCCTACACACACGGATCATATGTAGTTCAACTCTGCTTAGGAAACCGAAAAGAACAGTAGCTCCTCTTCAGTCCAATACACTGTACTTGCTGGGAACAGACGCGAGTGCTATTTACACTGTGTATGGCAATGAGAGCGCAATAGTGACTTTCCTTACCAGAAAACAACTCTTGCTCGTAGGACGACAAACTGCATGTGATTCAACGTCATTTAGGACTGGGAAACAAATGCTAGCTTGACTTACAAGAAACACACTCTGCTTTAGAAAATGAGCACTCTTCTACTCTACTGTGTTTCCTACAGAGCCAGAACAGTGAGCTTGCTCAGAAAAAAATAACTGTGCCTCCTACACACACGGACCAAATCTAGTTCAACTCTTCTTAGCAAACTGACAAGAACAGTAGCTCCTCTTCAGTCCAATACACTGTACTTGCTGGGAACAGACGGGAGGGCTATTTGCACTGTGTATGGCAATGGGAGCGCAATAGTGACTTTCCCTACCAGAAAACAACTCTTGCTCATAGGACCAGAAACTGCATGTGATTCCACTCCATTTAGGAATGAGAAACAAACGCTAGCTCGCCTTAAAAGAAACACACTCTGCTTTTGAGAAAAAAGCACTCTTCTACTCTACTGTGTTTCCAATGGGGTCCGAAGAGTGAGCTTGCTCAGAACAAAAAAACTGTGCTTCTTACACACATGGCCATACCTAGTTCAAGTCTGCTTAGGAACCTGACAAAAACAGTAGCTCCTATTCAGTCCAATACACTGTACTTTCTGGGAACAGACACGAGTGCTATTTGCACTGTGTATGGCATTTGGAGCGCAATAGTGACTCTTCTTACCAGAAAACAACTCTTGCTCGTAGGACCAAAAACTGTCTGTGATTCAACTCCATTTAGGACTGGGAAACAAACGCGAGCTCGCCTTACAATAAACACACTCTGCTTTAGAGAAAAGAACACTCTTCTACTCTACTGTGTTTCCTGTAGGACCAAAACAGTGAGCTTGCTCACAACATAATAACTGTGCTTCCTAAACACACGGGCCATATCTAGTTCAACTCTGCTTAGGAAACTGACAAGAACAGCAGCTCCTCTTCAGTCCAATACACTGTACTTGCTGAGAACAGACGCGAGTGCTATGTGCACTGTGTATGGCAATTGGAGCACAATAGTGACTCGTCTTACCAGAAAACAACTATTGCTCGTAGGACCAAATCTGCATGTGACTCAACTCCATTTAGGACTGAGACACAAAAGCTAGCTCGCCTTACAAGAAACACACTCTGCTTTAGAGAAAAGAGCACTCTTCTACTCTACTGTGTTTCCTATGGGGTCCAAACAGTGAGCTTGCTCAGAACAAAAGAACTGTGCTTCCTACACACACGGGCCATATCTAGTTCAACTCTGCTTAGGAAACTGACAAGAACAGTAGCTCCTATTCAGTCCAATAATCTGTACTTGCTGGGAAAAGACCCGTGTGCTATTTGCCCTGTGTATGGCAATGGGATCGCAATAGTGACTTTCCTTACCAGAAAACAACTCTTGTTCGTAGGACCAGAAACTGCATGTGATTCAACTCCATTTAGGACTAGGGAACAAACGCTAGCTCGCCTTACAAGAAACACACTCTGCTTTTGAGAAAAGAGCACTCTTCTACTCTACTGTGTTTCCTATAGGGCCAGAACAGTGAGCTTGCTCAGAACATAAGAACTGTGCTTCCTACACACACGGGCCTTATATAGTTCAACTCTGCTTAGGAAACTGACAAGAACAGTAGCTCGTCTTCAGTCCAATACACTGTACATGCTGGGAACAGATGCAGGTGCTATTTGCACTGTGTATGGCAATGGGAGCGCAATAGTGACTCTTCTACCAGAAAACAACTCTTGCTTGCATAACAGAATCTGCATGGGATTCAACTCCATTTAGGACTGGGAAACAAACGCTAGCTCGCCTTACAAGAAACACACTGCTTTAGAGAAAAGAGCACTCTTCTACTCTACTGTGTTTCCTATAGGGTCCGAACAGTGAGCTTGCTCAGAACAAACGAACTGTGCTTCCTACACACACGGCCATATCTAGTTCAAGTCTGCTTAGGAACCTGACAAGAACAGTAGATCCTCTTCAGTCCAATACACTGTACCTGCTGGGAACAGACGCCAGTGCTATTAGTCCTGTGTATGGCAATGGCAGCGCACAGTGACTCTTCTTACCATAAAACAACTCTTGCTCGTAGGACCAGAAACTGCATGTGATTCAACTCCATTTAGGACTGGGAGACAAACACTAGCTCGCCTTACAAGAAACACACTCTGCTTTAGAGAAAAGAGCACTCTTCTTCTCTACTGTGTTTCCTATAGGGCCAGAACAGTGACCTTGCTCAGAACAAAAGAACTGTGCTTCCTACACGTGGGCCATATCTAGTTTAACTCTGCTTAGGAAACTGACAAGAACAGAGGCTCCCCTTCAGTCCGATACACTGTACTTTCTGGGAACAGACGCGAGTGCTATTTGTACTGTGTATGGCAATGGGAGCACAATAGTGACTTTCCTTACCAGAAAACAACTCTTGCTCGTAGGACCAGAAACTGCATGTGATTCAACTCCATTTAGGACTCGGAAACAAATGCTAACTCGCCTTACAAGAAACACACTCTGCTTTAGAGAAAAGAGCACTCTTCTACTCTACTGTGTTTCCTATAGTGCCAGAACAGTGAGCTTGCTCAGAACAAAAGAACTGTGCTTCCTACACGTGGGCCATATCTAGTTCAACTCTGCTTAGGAAACTGACAAGAACAGTAGGTCCTCTTCAGTCCGATACACTGTACTTGTGAGGAACCGAAGCTAGCGATATTTGCACTGTGTATGGCAATTGGAGCACAATAGTGACTTGTCTTAACAGAAAACAACTCTTGCTTGTTGGACAAAAAACTGCATGTGACTCAACTCCATTTAGGACTGGGAAACAAACGCTACCTCGACTTCCAAGAAACAAACTCTGCTTTTGAGAAAAGAGCACTCTTCTACTCTACTGTGTTTCCTATGTGTTTCGAACAGTGAGCTTGCTCAGAACAAAAAAACTGTGCTTCCTACACATACGGCCTATCTAGTTTAAGTCTGCTTAGGAACCTGACAAGAACAGTAGATCCTCTTCAGTCCAATACACTCTACTTGCTGGGAACAGACGCCAGTGCTATTTGTCCTGTGTATGGCAATGGCAGGGCAATAGTGACTCTTCTTACCAGAAAACAACTCTTGCTCGTAGGACCAGAAACTGCATGTGATTCCACTCCATTTAGGACTGGGAAACAAATGCTAGCTCGCCTTACAAAAACACACTCTGCTTTAGAGAAAAGAGCACTCTTCTACTCTACTGTGTTTCCTATGGGGTCCAAACAGTGAGCGTGCTTAGAACAAAAGAACTGTGCTTCCTACACACACGGACCATATCTAGTTCAACTCTGCTTAGGAAACTGACAAGAAGAGTAGCTCCTCTTCAGTCAGATACACTGTACTTGCTGGGAACAGACGCGAGAGCTATTTGCACTAAGTATGGCAAGGGGAGGACAATAGTGACTTTCCTTACCAGAAAACAACTCTTGCTCTTAGGACCAGAAACTGCATGTGATTCCACTCCATTTAGGACTGGGAAACAAATGCTAGCTTGCCTTACAAAAACACACTCTGCTTTAGAGAAAAGAGCACTCTTCTACTCTACTGTGTTTCCTATAGGGCCAGAACAGTGAGCTTGCTCAGAACAAAAGAACTGTGCTTCCTACACACACGGGCCATATCTAGTTCAACTCTGCTTAGGAAACTGACAAGAACCGTAGATCCTCCTCAGTCCGATACACTGTACTTGCTGGAAACAGACGCCAGTGCTATTTGCACTGTGTATGGCAATGGGAGCGCTATAGTGACTTTCCTTACCAGAAAACAACTCTTGCTCGTAGGACCAGAAACTGCATGTGATTCAACTCCATTTAGGACTGGGAAACAAATGCTAGCTCGCCTTACATGAAACACACTCTGCTTTTGAGAAAAGAGCACTCTTCTACTCTACTGTGTTTCCTAAGGGGTCCGAACAGTGAGCTTGCTCAGAACAAAAGAACTGTGCTTCCTACACACGGGCCATATCTAGTTCAACTCTAGTTAAGAAACTGACAAGAACACTAGCTCCTCTTCAGTCCAATACACTGTACTTGCAGGGAACAGACGTGAGTGCTATTTGCACTGTGTATGGCAATTGGAGCACAATAGTGACTTGTCTTACCAGAAAACAACTCTTGCTCGTAGGACAAAATACTGCATGTGACTCAACTCCATTTAGGACTGCGAAACAAACACTAGCTCGATTTCCAAGAAACACACTCTGCTTTTGAGAAAAGAGCACTCTTCTACTCTACTGTGTTTCCTATGTGTTCCGAACAGTGAGCTTGCTCAGAACAAAAAAACTGTGCTTCCTACACACACGGCCGTATCTAGTTCAAGTCTGCTTAGGAAACTGACAAGAACACTAGCTCCTCTTCAGTCCAATACACTGTACTTGCGGTGAACATACGCGAGTGCTATTTGCACTGTGTATGGCAATTGCAGCACTATAGTGACTTGTCTTTACAGAAAAAAACTCTTGCTCATAGGTCAAAAAACTGCATGTGACTCAACTCCATTTAGGACTGGGAAGCAAACGCTAGCTCAACTTCCAAGAAACACACTCTGCTTTTCAGAAAAGAGCACTCTTCTACTCTACTGTGTTTCATATGTGTTCCGAAAAGTGAGCTTGCTCAGAACAAAAAAACTGTGCTTCCTAAACACACGGGCATATCTAGTTCAAGTCTGCTTAGGAACCTGACAAGAACAATAGATCCTCTTCAGTCCAATACACTGTACTTGCTGGGAACAGACGCCAGTGCTATTTGTCCTGTGTATGGCAATGGCAGCACAATAGTGACTCTTCTTACCAGAAAACAACTCTTGCTCGTAAGAACAGAAACTGCATGTGATTCCACTCCATTTAGGACTGGGAAACAAACTCTAGCTCGCTTTACAAGAAACACTCTCTGCTTTTGAGAAAAGAGCACTCTTCTACTCTACTGTGTTTCCTATAGGGCCAGAACAGTGAGCTTGCTCAGAAAAAAAGAACTGTGCTTCCTAAACACACGGGCCATATCTAGTTCAACTCTGCTTAGGAAACTGAGAAGAACAGAAGCTCCTCTTCAGTCCAATACACTGTACTTGCTGGGAACAGACGGGAGGGCTATTTGCACTGTGTATGGCAATGGGAGCACAATAGTGACTTTCCTTACCAGAAAACAACTCTTGATCGTAGGACCAGAAACTGCATGTGATTCCATTCCATTTAGGACTGGGAAACAAAAGCTAGCTCGCCTTACAAGAAACACACTCTGCTTTAGAGAAAAGAGCACTCTTCTACTCTACTGTGTTTCCTATGGGGTCCAAACAGTGAGCTTGCTCAGAACAAAAGAACTGTGCTTCCTACACACAAGGACCATATCTAGTTCAACTCTGCTTAGGAAACTGACAAGAACAGTAGCTCCTATTCAGTCCAATACACTGTACTTGCTGGGAACAGACGCGAGTGCTATTTGCCTTGTGTAGGGCAATGGGAGCACAATACTGACTTTCCTTACCAGAAAACAACTCTTGTTCATAGGTCCAGAAACTGCATGTGATTCAACTCCATTTAGGACTAGGAAAAAACGCTAGCTCGCCTTACAAAAACACACTCTGCTTTTGAGAAAAGAGCACTCTTCTACTCTACTGTGTTTCCTATGGTGTCCGAACAGTGAGCTTGCTCAGAACAAAAGAACTCTGCTTTCTACACACACTGCCATATATAGTTCAATTCTGCTTAGGAACCTGACAAGAACAGTAGATTCTCTTCAATCCAATACACTGTACTTGCTGGGAACAGACGCCAGTGCTATTTGTCCTGTGTATGGCAATGGCAGCGCAATAGTGACTATTCTTACCATAAAACAATTCTTGCTCGTAGGACCAGAAACTGCATGTGATTCAACTCCATTTAGGACTGGGAAACAAATGCTAACTCGCCTTACAAGAAACACACTCTGCTTTAGAGAAAAGAGCACTCTTCTACTCTACTGTGTTTCCTATGAGGTCCGAACAGTTAGCTTGCTCAGAACAAAAGAACTGTGCTTCCTACACACACGGGCCATATCTAGTTCAACTCTGCTTTGGAAACTGAGAAGAACAGTAGCTCCTCTTCAGTCCAATACACTGTACTTGCTGGGAACAGACACGAGTGCTATTTTTCCTGTGTATGGCAATGGCAGCGCAATAGTGACTCTTCTTACTTAAAACAACTCTTGCTCGTAGGACTAGAAACTGCTTGTGATTCAACTCCATTTAGGACTGGGAATCCAATGCTAGCTCGCCTTACAGAAAACACACTCTGCTTTAGAGAAAATAGCACTCTTCTACTCTACTGTGTTTGCTATGAGGTCCGAACAGTGAGCCTCTCAGAACGAAAGAACTGTGCTTCCTACACACACGGACCATATCTAGATCAACTCTGCTTAGGAAACTGAGAAGAACAGTAGCTCCTCTTCAGTCCAATACACTGTACTTGCTAAGAACAAACGTGAGTGCTATTTGTCCTGTGTATGGCAATTGCAGCGCAATAGTGACTCTTCTTACCATAAAACAACTCTTGCTTGTAGGACCAGAAACTGCATGTGATACAACTCCATTTAGGACTGGGAAACAAACGCTAGCTCGCCTTACAAGAAACACACTCTGCTTTAGAGAAAAGAGCACTCATCTACTCTACTGTGTTTCCTAGGAGGTCCGAACAGTGAGCTTGCTCAGAACAAAAGAACTGTGCTTCCTACACATATGGCCCATATCTAGTTCAACTCTGCTTAGGAAACTGACAAGAACAGTAGCTCCTCTTCAGTCCAATACACTGTACTTGCTGGGAACAGACGCGAGTGCTATTTGCCTTGTGTAGGGCAATGGGAGCGCAATAGTGACTTTCCTTACCAGAAAACAACTCTTGTTTGTAGCACCAGAAACTGCATGTGATTCAACTCCATTTAGGACTGGGAAACAAACTCTAGCTCGCTTTACAAGAAACACACTCTGCTTTTGAGAAAAGAGCACTCTTCTACTCTGCTGTGTTTCCTATATGGCCAGAACAGTGAGCTTGCTCAGAAAAAAAGAACTGTGCTTCCTATACACACGGGCCATATCTAGTTCAACTCTGCTTAGGAAACTGAAAAGAACAGTAGCTCCTCTTCAGTCCAATACACTGTACTTGCTGGGAACAGACGCGAGTGCTATTTGCACTGGGTATGGCAATGGAAACGCAATAGTGACTTTCCTTACCAGAAAACAACTCTTGCTCGTAGGACCAGAAACTGCATGTGATTCAACTCCATTTAGGACTGGGAAACCAATGCTAGCTAGCCTTACATGAAACACACTCCGCTTTTGAGAAAAGAGCACTCTTCTACTCTACTGTGTTTCCTATGGGGTTTAAACAGTGAGCTTGCTCAGAACAAAAGAACTGTGCTTCCTACACACACGGGCCATATCTAGTTCAACTCTGCTTAGGAAACTGACAAGAACAGTAGCTCCTCTTCAGTCCAATACACTGTACTTGCGGGGAACAGACGCGAGTGCTATTTGCACTGTGTATGGCAATTGGAGCACAATAGTGACTTGTCTTACCAGAAAAAAACTCTTGCTCGTAGGACAAAAAACTGCATGTGACTCAACTCCATTTAGGACTGGGATACAAACGCTAGCTCGACTTCCAAGAAACATACTCTGCTTTTGAGAAAAGAGCACTCTTCTACTCTACTGTGTTTCCTATGTGTTCCGAAAAGTGAGCTTGCTCAGAACAAAAAAACTCTGCTTCCTACACACACGGGCCATATCTAGTTCAATTCTACATAGGAAACTGACAAGAACAGTAGAACCTCTTCAGTCCAATACACTGTACATGCTGGGAACAGACGCCAGTGCTATTTGCCCTGTTTATGACAATGGGAGCGCAATAATGACTCTTCTTACCTGAAAACAACGCTTGTTCGTAGGACAAGAAACTGCATGTGATTCAACTCGATTTAGGACTGGGAAAGAAACGCTAGCTTGCCTTACAAGAAACACTCTCTGCTTTTGAGAAAAGAGCACTCTTCTACTCTACTGTGTTTCCTATAGGGCCAGAACAGTGAACTTGCTCAGATCAAAAGAACTGTGCTTCCTACACACAGGGGACATATCTAGTTCAACTCTGCTTAGGAAACTGACAAGAACAATCGCTCCTATTCAGTCCAATACTCTGTACATGCAGGGAACAGACACCAGTGCTATTTGCACTGTGTATGGCAATGGGAGCGCAATAGTGACTCTTCTTACCAGAAACTCTTGCTCGTAGGACCAGAAACTGCACCGGATTCAATTCCATTTCTGACTGGGAAACAAACACTAGCTCGCCTTTCAAGAAACACACTCTGCTTTTGAGAAAAGAGCACTCTTCTACTCTACAGTGTTTCCTAGGGGCCCGAACAGTGAGCTTGCTAAGAACAAATGAACTGTGCTTCCTACACACACGGGCCATATCTAGTTCAACTCTGCTTAGGAAACTGACAAGAACAGTAACTGCTCTTCAGTCCAATACACTGTACTTGCTGGGAACAGACGCGAGTGCTATTTGCACTGTGTATGGCAATGGGAGCGCAATAGTGACTCTTCTTACCAGAAAACAACTCTTGCTCGTAGGACCACAAACTGCATGGGATTCAACTCCATTTCTGACTGGGAAACAAACACTAGCTCGCCTTTCCAGAAACACAATCAAATTTTGAGAAGAGAGCACTCATCTACTCTAATGTGTTTCCTATGATGTCCGCACAGTGCGCTTTCTCAGAACAAAAAAATTGTGCTTCCTACACACATGGGCCATATCTGGTTCAGCTCCTCTTAGGAAAATGACAAGAACAGTAGCTCCTCTTCAGTCCAATACACTGCACTCGCTGGGAACAGACGCAAGTGCTATTTGCACTATGTATGGCAATGGGAGTACAACAGTGACTTTCATTACCAGAAAACAACTCTTGCTCATATGACCAGAAACTGCATGTGATTCAACTCCATTTAGGACTGGGAAACAAACGCTAGCTCGCCTTACAAGAAACACACTCTGCTTTTGAGAAAAGAGCACTCTTCTACTCTTCTGTGTATCCTATAGGGCCAGAACAGTGAGCTTGATCAGAACAAGAGAACTGTGCTTCCTACACACACGGCATATCTAGTTCAATTCTGCTTAGGAAACTGACAAGAACAGTAGATCCTCTTCTGTCTAATACACTGTACATGCTGAGAACAAACGCCAGTGCTATTTGCCCTGTGTATGACAAAGGGAGCACAATAGTGACTCTTCTTACCAGAAAACAAGTCTTGCTCGTAGGACCACAAACTGCATGGGATTCAACTCCATTTAGTATGGGAAACAAACGCTATCTTGCCTTACAAAAAACACACTCTGCTTTTGAGAAAAGAGCATGCTTCTACTCTATTGTGTTTCCAATGGGATCTGAACAGTGAGCTTGCTCAGAACAAAAGATCTGTGCTTCCTACACACACGGCCATATCTAGTTCAACTCTGCTTAGGAAACTGACAAGAACAGTAGCTCCTCTTCAGTCCAATACACTGTACTTGATGGAAACAGACGCGACTGCTATTTGCACTGTGTATGGCATTTGGAGCGCAATAGTGACTTTCTTTAAGAAAAAACAACTCTGGCTGGTAGGACCAAAAACTGAATGTGATTCAACTCAATTCAGGACTGGGAAACAAACGCTAGCTCGCCTTACAAGAAACACACTCTGCTTTTGAGAAAAGAGCACTCTTCTACTCTACTGTGTTTCCTATAGGGCCAGAACAGAGAGCTTGCTCAGAACAAAAGAACTGTGCTTCCTACATACACGGCTATAACTACTTCAATTCTGCTTAGGAACCTGACAAGAACATTAGGTTCTCTTCAGTCCAATACACCGTACATGCTGGGAACCGACGCCTGTGCTATTTGCCCTGTGTATGACAATGGGAGCACAATATTGACTCTTCTTTCCAGAAAACAACTCTTGCTCGTAGGACCAGAAAATGCATGTGATTCAAATCCATTTAGGACTGGGAAAAAAACGCTAGCTGGCCTTACAAGAAACACACTCTGCTTTTGAGAAAAGAGTGCTCTTCTACTCTACTGTGTTTCCTATGTGTTCTGAACAGTGAGCTTGCTCAGAACAAAAGAACTGTGCTTCCTACACACACGGGCCATATCTAGTTCAACTCTGCTTAGAAAACTGACAAGAACAGTAACTGCTCTTCAGTCGAATACACTGTACTTGCTGGGAACAGACGCCAGTGCTATTTGCACTTGTATGGCAATGGGAGCCCAATAGTGACTCTTCTTACCAGAAAAAAACTCTTGCTCGTAGGACCAGAAACGGCATGGGATTCAACTCCATTTCTGACTGGGAAGCAAATACTAGCTCGCCTTTCAACAAACACAATCTAATTTTGACAAAAGAGCTCTCATCTACTCTACTGTGTTTCCGATGGTGTCCGCACAGTGTGCTTTCTCAGAACAAAAGAACTGTGCTTCCTACCCACACGAGCCATATCTAGTTCAACTCTGCTTAGGAAACTGACAAGAACAGTAGCTCCTCTTCAGTCCTATACACTGTACTTGCTGAGAACAGACGCGAGTGCTATTTGCACTATGAATGGGAATGGGAGCGCAATAGTGACTTTCCTTATCAGAAAACAACTCTTGCTCATAGGACCAGAAACTGCATGTGATTCAACTCCATTTAGGACTTGGAAACAAACGCTAGCTCGCCTTACAAGAAACACACTCTGCTTTTGAAAAGGGCACTCTTCTACTCTATTGTGTTTCCTACGGGGTCCGAACTGTGAGCTTGCTCAGAACAAAAGACCTGTGCTTCCTACACACACGGGCCATATCTAGTTCAACTCTGCTTAGGAAACTGACAAGAACAGTAGCTCCTCTTCAGTCCAATACACTGTACATGCTGGGAACAGATGCCAGTGCTATTTGCCCTGTGTGTGACAATGGGAGCACAATAGTGACTCTTCTTACCAGAAAACAACTCTTGCTCGTAGGACCACAAACTGCATGGGATTCAACTCGATTTACTACTGGGTAACAAACGCTGTCTCGCCTTACAGGAAACACACTCTGCTTTTGAGAAAAGAGCACGCTTCTACTCTACTGTGTTTCCTATGAGGTCCGAACAGTGAGCTTGCTCAGAACAAAAGAACTGTGCTTCCTACACACACGGGCCATATCTAGTTCAACTCTGCTTAGGAAACTGACAAGAACAGTAGCTGCTCTTCAGTCCAATACACTGTATTTGCTGGGAACAGATGCCAGTGCTATTTGCACTGTGTATGGCAATGGGAGTGCAATAGTGACTCTTCTTACCAGAAAACAACTCTTGCTCATAGTACCAGAATCTGCATGGGATTCAACTCCATTTAGGACTGGGAAACAAACGCTAGCTCGCCATACAAGAAACACACTGCTTTAGAGAAAAGAGCACTCTTCTACTCTACTGTGTTTCCTATGGGTTCCAAACAGTGAGCTTGCTCAGAACAAAAGAACTGAGCTTCCTACACACACGGATCATATGTAGTTCAACTCTGCTTAGGAAACCGAAAAGAACAGTAGCTCCTCTTCAGTCCAATACACTGTACTTGCTGGGAACAGACGCGAGTGCTATTTACACTGTGTATGGCAATGAGAGCGCAATAGTGACTTTCCTTACCAGAAAACAACTCTTGCTCGTAGGACGACAAACTGCATGTGATTCAACGTCATTTAGGACTGGGAAACAAATGCTAGCTTGACTTACAAGAAACACACTCTGCTTTAGAAAATGAGCACTCTTCTACTCTACTGTGTTTCCTACAGAGCCAGAACAGTGAGCTTGCTCAGAAAAAAATAACTGTGCCTCCTACACACACGGACCAAATCTAGTTCAACTCTTCTTAGCAAACTGACAAGAACAGTAGCTCCTCTTCAGTCCAATACACTGTACTTGCTGGGAACAGACGGGAGGGCTATTTGCACTGTGTATGGCAATGGGAGCGCAATAGTGACTTTCCCTACCAGAAAACAACTCTTGCTCATAGGACCAGAAACTGCATGTGATTCCACTCCATTTAGGAATGAGAAACAAACGCTAGCTCGCCTTAAAAGAAACACACTCTGCTTTTGAGAAAAAAGCACTCTTCTACTCTACTGTGTTTCCAATGGGGTCCGAAGAGTGAGCTTGCTCAGAACAAAAAAACTGTGCTTCTTACACACATGGCCATACCTAGTTCAAGTCTGCTTAGGAACCTGACAAAAACAGTAGCTCCTATTCAGTCCAATACACTGTACTTTCTGGGAACAGACACGAGTGCTATTTGCACTGTGTATGGCATTTGGAGCGCAATAGTGACTCTTCTTACCAGAAAACAACTCTTGCTCGTAGGACCAAAAACTGTCTGTGATTCAACTCCATTTAGGACTGGGAAACAAACGCGAGCTCGCCTTACAATAAACACACTCTGCTTTAGAGAAAAGAACACTCTTCTACTCTACTGTGTTTCCTGTAGGACCAAAACAGTGAGCTTGCTCACAACATAATAACTGTGCTTCCTAAACACACGGGCCATATCTAGTTCAACTCTGCTTAGGAAACTGACAAGAACAGCAGCTCCTCTTCAGTCCAATACACTGTACTTGCTGAGAACAGACGCGAGTGCTATGTGCACTGTGTATGGCAATTGGAGCACAATAGTGACTCGTCTTACCAGAAAACAACTATTGCTCGTAGGACCAAATCTGCATGTGACTCAACTCCATTTAGGACTGAGACACAAAAGCTAGCTCGCCTTACAAGAAACACACTCTGCTTTAGAGAAAAGAGCACTCTTCTACTCTACTGTGTTTCCTATGGGGTCCAAACAGTGAGCTTGCTCAGAACAAAAGAACTGTGCTTCCTACACACACGGGCCATATCTAGTTCAACTCTGCTTAGGAAACTGACAAGAACAGTAGCTCCTATTCAGTCCAATAATCTGTACTTGCTGGGAAAAGACCCGTGTGCTATTTGCCCTGTGTATGGCAATGGGATCGCAATAGTGACTTTCCTTACCAGAAAACAACTCTTGTTCGTAGGACCAGAAACTGCATGTGATTCAACTCCATTTAGGACTAGGGAACAAACGCTAGCTCGCCTTACAAGAAACACACTCTGCTTTTGAGAAAAGAGCACTCTTCTACTCTACTGTGTTTCCTATAGGGCCAGAACAGTGAGCTTGCTCAGAACATAAGAACTGTGCTTCCTACACACACGGGCCTTATATAGTTCAACTCTGCTTAGGAAACTGACAAGAACAGTAGCTCGTCTTCAGTCCAATACACTGTACATGCTGGGAACAGATGCAGGTGCTATTTGCACTGTGTATGGCAATGGGAGCGCAATAGTGACTCTTCTACCAGAAAACAACTCTTGCTTGCATAACAGAATCTGCATGGGATTCAACTCCATTTAGGACTGGGAAACAAACGCTAGCTCGCCTTACAAGAAACACACTGCTTTAGAGAAAAGAGCACTCTTCTACTCTACTGTGTTTCCTATAGGGTCCGAACAGTGAGCTTGCTCAGAACAAACGAACTGTGCTTCCTACACACACGGCCATATCTAGTTCAAGTCTGCTTAGGAACCTGACAAGAACAGTAGATCCTCTTCAGTCCAATACACTGTACCTGCTGGGAACAGACGCCAGTGCTATTAGTCCTGTGTATGGCAATGGCAGCGCACAGTGACTCTTCTTACCATAAAACAACTCTTGCTCGTAGGACCAGAAACTGCATGTGATTCAACTCCATTTAGGACTGGGAGACAAACACTAGCTCGCCTTACAAGAAACACACTCTGCTTTAGAGAAAAGAGCACTCTTCTTCTCTACTGTGTTTCCTATAGGGCCAGAACAGTGACCTTGCTCAGAACAAAAGAACTGTGCTTCCTACACGTGGGCCATATCTAGTTTAACTCTGCTTAGGAAACTGACAAGAACAGAGGCTCCCCTTCAGTCCGATACACTGTACTTTCTGGGAACAGACGCGAGTGCTATTTGTACTGTGTATGGCAATGGGAGCACAATAGTGACTTTCCTTACCAGAAAACAACTCTTGCTCGTAGGACCAGAAACTGCATGTGATTCAACTCCATTTAGGACTCGGAAACAAATGCTAACTCGCCTTACAAGAAACACACTCTGCTTTAGAGAAAAGAGCACTCTTCTACTCTACTGTGTTTCCTATAGTGCCAGAACAGTGAGCTTGCTCAGAACAAAAGAACTGTGCTTCCTACACGTGGGCCATATCTAGTTCAACTCTGCTTAGGAAACTGACAAGAACAGTAGGTCCTCTTCAGTCCGATACACTGTACTTTCTGGGAACAGACGCGAGTGCTATTTGCACTGTGTATGGCAACGGGAGCACAATAGTGACTTTCCTTACCAGAAAACAACTCTTGCTCGTAGGACCAGAAACTGCATGTGATTCAACTCCATTTAGGACTGGGAAACAAACGCTAGCTCGCCTTACAAGAAACACACTCTGCTTTAGAGAAAAGAGCACTCTTCTACTCTACTGTGTTTCCTATAGGGCCAGAACAGTGAGCTTGCTCAGAACATAAGAACTGTGCTTCCTACACACGGGCCATATCTATTACAACTCTGCTTAGGAACCTGACAAGAACAGTAACTCCTCTTCAGTCCAATACACTGTACTTGCTGGGAAAAGACGCATGAGCAATTTGCACTGTGTATGGCAATGGGAGCACAATAGTGACTTTCCTTAACAGAAAACATTTCTTGCTCGTAGGACTAGAAACTGCATGTGATTCCACTCCATTTAGGACTGGGAAACAAACGCTAGCTCGCCTTAGAAGAAACACACTCTGCTTTTGAGAGAAGAGCACTCTTCTACTCTACTGTGTTTCCTTTGGTGTCCAAACAGTGAGCTTGCTCAGAACAAAAGAACTGTGCTTCCTACACACACGGCCATATCTAGTTCAATTCTGCTTAGGAACCTGACAAGAACAGTAGCTCCTATTCAGTCCAATACACTGTACTTGCTGGGAAAAGACGCGAGTGCTATTTGCCCTGTGTATGGCAATGGGAGCGCAATAGTGACTTTCCTTACCAGAAAACAACTCTTGTTCGTAGGACCAGAAACTGCATGTGATTCAACTCCATTTAGGACTAGGAAACAAACTCTAGCTCGCCTTACAAGAAACACACTCTGCTTTTGAGAGAAGAGCACTCTTCTACTCTACTGTGTTTCCTATGGTGTCCAAACAGTGAGCTTGCTCAGAACAAAAGAACTGTGCTTCCTACACACACGGCCATATCTAGTTCAATTCTGCTTAGGAACCTGACAAGAACAGTAGATCCTCTTCAGTCCAATACACTGTACTTGCTGAGAACAGACGTCAGTGCTATTTGTCCTGTGTATGGCAATGGCAGCGCAATAGTGACTATTCTTACCATAAAACAACTCTTGCTCGTAGGACCATAAACTGCATGTGATTCCACTCCATTTAGGACTGGGAAACAAACGCTAGCTCGCCTTACAAGAAACACAGTCTGCTTTTGAGAAAAGAGCACTCTTCTACTCTACTGTGTTTCCTATGGGGTCCAAACAGTGAGCTTGCTCAGAACAAAAGAACTGTGCTTCCTACACACATGGACCATATGTAGTTCAACTCTGCTTAGGAAACTGACAAGAACAGTAGCTCCTATTATCCAATACACTGTATTTGCTGGGAACAGACACGAGTGCTTTTTGCACTGTGTATGGCATTTGGAGTGCAATAGTGACTCTTCTTACCAGAAAACAACTCTTGCTCGTAGGACCAAAAACTGTCTGTGATTCAACTCCATTTAGGACTGGGAAACAAACGCGAGCTCGCCTTACAAGAAACACACTCTGCTTTAGAGAAAAGAGCACTCCTCTACTCTACTGTGTTTCCTGTAGGACCAGAACAGTGAGCTTGCTCAGAACATAATAACTGTGCTTCCTAAACACACGGGCCATATCTAGTTCAACTCTGCTTAGGAAACTGACAAGAACAGCAGCTCCTCTTCAGTCCGATACAATGTACTTGCTGAGAACAGACGCGAGTGCTATGTGCACTGTGTATGGCAATTGGAGCACAATAGTGACTCGTCTTACCAGAAAACAACTCTTGCTAGTAGGACCAAAAACTGCATGTGACTCAACTCAATTTAGGACTGAGACACAAACGCTAGCTCGCCTTACAAGAAACACACTCTGCTTTAGAGAAAAGAGCACACTTCTACTCTACTGTGTTTCCTATAGGGCCAGAACAGTGAGCTTGCTCAGAACATAAGAACTGTGCTTCCTACACACACAGGCCTTATCTAGTTCAACTCTGCTTAGGAAACTGACAAGAACAGTAGATCCTCTTCAGTCCAATACTCTGTACTTGCTGGGAACAGACGCGAGTGCTATTTGCACTGTGTATGGCAATGGGAGCACAATACTGACTTTCCTTACCAGAAAACAACTCTTGCTCGTAGGACCAGAAACTGCATGTGATTCAACTCCATTTAGGACTGCGAAAAAAACGCTAGCTCGCCTTACAAGAAACACACACTGCTTTTGAGAAAAGAGCACTCTTCTACTCTACTGTGTTTCCTATAGGGCCAGAACAGTTAGCTTGCTCAGAACAAATGAACTGTGCTTCCTAGACACACGGGCCATATCTAGTTCAACTCTGCTTAGGAAACTGAGAAGAACAGTAGCTCCTCTTCAGTCCAATACACTGTACTTGCTGGGAACAGACGCATGTGCTATTTGTACTGTGTATGGCAATGGGAGCGCAATAGTGACTTTCCTTACCAGAAAACAACTCTTGCTCGTAGGTCCAAAAACTGCATGTGATTCAACTCCATTTAGGACTGGGAAACAAACGCTAGCTCGCCTTACATGAAACACACTGCTTTAGAGAAAAGAGCACTCTTCTACTCTACTGTGTTTCCTACGGGGTCCGAACAGTGAGCTTGCTCAGAACAAAAGAACTGTGCTTCCTACACACACGGACCATATGTAGTTCTACTCTGCTTAGGAAACTGAGAAGAACAGTAGCTCCTCTTCAGTCCAATACACTGTACTTGCTGGGAACAGACGCCAGTGCTATTTGCACTGTGTATGGCAATTGGAGCACAATAGTGACTCGTCTTACCAGAAAACAACTCTTGCTCATAGAACAAAAAACTGCATGTGACTCAACTCCATTTAGGACTGGGAAACAAACTCTAGCTCGCTTTACAAGAAACACACTCTGCTTTTGAGAAAAGAGCACTCTTCTACTCTACTGTGTTTCCTATGGAGTCCGAACACTGAACTTGCTCACAACAAAGAACTGTGCTTCCTACACACACGGCCATATCTAGTTCAATTCTACTTTGGAACCTGACAAGAACAGTAGATCCTCTTCAGTCCAATACACTGTACTTGCTGGGAACAGACGCCAGTGCTATTTGTCCTGTGTATGGCAATGGCAGCGCACAAGTGACTCTTCTTACCATAAAACAACGTTTGCTCGTAGGACTAGAAACTGCATGTGATTCAACTCCATTTAGGACTGGGAATCAAACGCTAGCTCGCCTTACAAGAAACACACTCTGCTTTAGAGAAAAGAGCACACTTCTACTCTACTGTGTTTCCTATAGGGCCAGAACAGTGAGCTTGCTCAGAACAAAAGAACTGTGCTTCCTACACACGGGCCATAACTAGTTCAACTCTGCTTAGGAAACTGACAAGAACAGTAGCTCCTCTTTAGTCCGATACAATGTACTTGCTGGGAACAGACGCGAGTGCTATTTGCACTGTGTATGGCAATGGGAGCCCAATAGTGACTTGTCTTACCAGAAAACAACTCTTGCTCATAGAACAAAAAACTGCATGTGACTCAACTCCATTTAGGACTGGGAAACAAACTCTAGCTCGCTTTACAAGAAACACACTCTGCTTTTGAGAAAAGAGCACTCTTCTACTCTACTGTGCTTCCTATAGGGCCAGAACAGTGAGCTTGCTCAGAAAAAAAGAACTGTTCTTCCTACGCACACGGGTCATATCTAGTTCAACTCTGCTTAAAAACCTGACAAGAACAGTAGATCATCTTCAGTCCAATACACTGTACTTGCTGCGAACAGACGCGAGTGCTATTTGCACAGTGTATGGTAATGGGAGCGCAATGTGACTTTCCTTACCAGAAAACAACTCTTGTTCGTAGGAACTGAAACTGCATGTGATTCAACTCCATTTAGGACAAGGAAACAAACGCTAGATTGCCTTACAAGAAACACACTCTGCTTTTGAGAAAAGAGCACTCTTCTACTCTACTGTGTTTCCTATAGGGCCAGAACAGAGAGCTTGCTCAGAAAAAAAGAACTGTGCTTCCTACACACACGGGACATATCTAGATCAACTCTGCTTATGAACCTGACAAGAACAGTAGCTCCTCTTCAGTCCAATACACTGTACTTGCTGGGAACAGACGGGAGGGCTATTTGCACTGTGTATGGCAATGGGAGCACAATAGTGACTTTCCTTACCAGAAAACAACTCTTGCTCGTAGGACCAGAAACTGCATGTGATTCCACTCCATTTAGGACTGGGAAACAAACAGTAGCTAGCCTTACAAGAAACACACTCTGCTTTAGAGAAAAGAGCACTGTTCTACTCTACTGTGTTTCCTATGGGGTCCAAACAGTGAGCTTGCTCAGAACAAAAGAACTGTGCTTCCTACACACACGGACCATATCTAGTTCAACTCCGCTTAGTAAACTGACAAAAACAGTAGCTCCTATTCAGTCCAATACACTGTACTTGCGGGGAAGAGACGCGAGTGCTATTTGCACTGTGTATGGCAATTGGAGCACAATAGTGTCTCGTCTTACCAGAAAACAACTCTTGCTCGTAGGACAAAAAACTGCATGTGAATCAACTCCATTTAGGACTGGGAAACAAACGCTAGCTCGCCTTACAAGAAACACACTCTGCTTTTGAGAAAAGAGCACTCTTCTACTCTACTGTGTTTCCTATGGAGTCCGAACACTGAACTTGCTCACAACAAAAGAACTGTGCTTCCTACACACACGGCCATATCTAGTTCAATTCTACTTTGGAACCTGACAAGAACAGTAGATCCTCTTCAGTCCAATACACTGTACTTGCTGGGAACAGACGCCAGTGCTATTTGTCCTGTGTATGGCAATGGCAGCGCACAAGTGACTCTTCTTACCATAAAACAACGTTTGCTCGTAGGACTAGAAACTGCATGTGATTCAACTCCATTTAGGACTGGGAATCAAACGCTAGCTCGCCTTACAAGAAACACACTCTGCTTTAGAGAAAAGAGCACACTTCTACTCTACTGTGTTTCCTATAGGGCCAGAACAGTGAGCTTGCTCAGAACAAAAGAACTGTGCTTCCTACACACGGGCCATAACTAGTTCAACTCTGCTTAGGAAACTGACAAGAACAGTAGCTCCTCTTTAGTCCGATACAATGTACTTGCTGGGAACAGACGCGAGTGCTATTTGCACTGTGTATGGCAATGGGAGCCCAATAGTGACTTGTCTTACCAGAAAACAACTCTTGCTCGTAGGACAAAAAACTGCATGTGACTCAACTCCATTTAGGACTGGGAAACAAATGCTAGCTCAACTTCCAAGAAACACACTCTGCTTTTGAGAAAAGAGCACTCTTCTACTCTACTGTGTTTCCTATGTGTTCCGAAAAGTGAGCTTGCTCAGAACAAAAAAACTGTGCTTCCTACACACACGGCCATATCTAGTTCAAGTCTGCTTAGGAACCTGACAAGAGCAGTAGATCCTCTTCAGTCCAATACACTGTACTTGCTGGGAACAGACGCCAGTGCTATTTGTCCTGTGTATGGCAATGGCAGCACAATAGTGACTCTTCTTACCAGAAAACAACTCTTGCTCGTCGACCAAAAACTGCATGTGATTCAACTCCATTTAGGACTGGGAAACAAACTATAGCTCGCTTTACAAGAAACACACTCTGCTTTTGAGAAAAGAGCACTCTTCTACTCTACTGTGTTTCCTATAGGGCCAGAACAGTGAGCTTGCTCAGAACAAAAAAACTGTGCTTCCTACACACAGGCCATATCTAGTTCAACTCTGCTTAGGAACCTGACAAGAACAATAGAACCTCTTCAGCCCAATACACTGTACTTTCTGGGAACATACGCCAGTGCTATTTGTCCTGTGTATGGCAATGGCAGCCCAATAGTGACTCTTTTTACTAGAAAACAACCCTTGCTCGTAGTACCAGAAACTGCATGGGATTCAACTCCATTTAGGACTGCAAAACAAACGCTAGCTCGCCTTACAAGTAACACACTCTGCTTTAGAGAAAAGAGCACTCTTCTGCTCTACTGTGTTTCCTATGGGGTCCAAACAGTGAGCTTGCAAAGAACAAAAGAACTGTGCTTCCTACAAACACGGATTATATCTAGTTCAACTCTGCTTAGGAAACTGACAAGAACAGTAGCACCTATCCAGTCCAATACACTGTACTTGCTGGGAACAGACGCGAGTGCTATTTGCACTGTGTATGGCAATGGGAGCACAATAGTGACTTTCCTTACCAGAAAACAAATCTTGCTCGTAGGACCAGAAACTGCATGTGATTCAACTCCATTTAGGACTGGGAAACAAACGCTAGATCGCCTTACAAGAAACACACTCTGCTTTTGAGAAAAGAGCACTCTTCTACTCTACTGTGTTTCCTATAGGGCCAGAACAGTGAGCTTGCTCAGAACAAATGAACTGTGCTTCCTAGACACACGGGCCATATCTAGTTCAACTCTGCTTAGGAAACTAAGAAGAACAGTAGCTCCTCTTAAGTCCAATACACTGTACTTGCTGGGAACAGACGCATGTGCTATTTGCACTGTGTATGGCAATGGGAGCGCAATAGTGACTTTCCTTACCAGAAAACAACTCTTGCTCGTAGGTCCAAAAACTGCATGTGATTCAACTCCATTTAGGACTGGGAAACAAACGCTAGCTCGCCTTACATGAAACACACTCTGCTTTTGAGAAAAGAGCACTCTTCTACTCTACTGTGTTTCCTATGGGGTCCAAACACTGAGCTTGCTCAGAACAAAAGAACTGTGCTTCCTACACACATGGACCATACGTAGTTCAACTCTGCTTAGGAAACTGAAAAGAGCAGTAGCTCCTATCCAGTCCAATACACTGTACTTGCTGGGAACAGACACGAGTGCTATTTGCACTGTGTATGGCATTTGGAGCGCAATAGTGACTCTTCTTACCAGAAAACAACTCTTGCTCGTAGGGCCAAAAACTGTCTGTGATTCTACTCCATTTAGGACTGGGAAACAAACGCGAGCTCGCCTTACAATAAACACACTCTGCTTTAGAGAAAAGAACACTCTTCTACTCTACTGTGTTTCCTGTAGGACCAAAACAGTGAGCTTGCTCAGAACATAATAACTGTGCTTCCTAAACACACGGGCCATATCTAGTTCAACTCTGCTTAGGATACTGACAAGAACAGCAGCTCCTCTTCAGTCCGATACACTGTACTTGCTGAGAACAGACGCGAGTGCTATGTGCACTGTGTATGGCAATTGGAGCACAATAGTGACTCGTCTTACCAGAAAACAACTCTTGCTCGTAGGACCAATAACTGCATGTGACTCAACTCCATTTAGGACTGAGACACAAACGCTAGCTGGCCTTACAAGAAACACACTCTGCTTTAGAGAAAAGAGCACTCTTCTACTCTACTGTGTTTCCTATGGGGTCCAAACAGTGAGCTTGCTCAGAACAAAAGAACTGTGCTTCCTACACACACGGGCCATATCTAGTTCAACTCTGCTTAGGAAACTGACAAGAACAGTAGCTCCTATTCAGTCCAATAATCTACTTGCTGGGAAAAGACCCGAGTGCTATGTGCCCTGTGTATGGCAATGGGATCGCAATAGTGACTTTCCTTACCAGAAAACAACTCTTGTTCGTAGGACCAGAAACTGCATGTGATTCAACTCCATTAGGACTAGGGAACAAACGCTAGCTCGCCTTACAAGAAACACACTCTGCTTTTGAGAAAAGAGCACTTTTCTACTCTACTGTGTTTCCTATAGGGCCAGAACAGTGAGCTTGCTCAGAACATAAGAACTGTGCTTTCTACACACACGGGCCTTATCTAGTTCAACTCTGCTTAGGAAACTGACAAGAACAGTAGCTCCTCTTAAGTCCGATACACTGTACTTGCTGGGAACAGACGCGAGTGCTATTTGCACTGTGTATGGCAATGGGAGCACAATAGTGACTTTCCTTACCAGAAAACAACTCTTGCTCGTAGGACCAGAAACTGCATGTGATTCAACTCCATTTAGGACTGGGAAAAAAATGCTAGTTCGCCTTACAAGAAACACACACTGCTTTTGAGAAAAGAGCACTCTTCTACTCTACTGTGTTTCTTATGGGGTCTGAACAGTGAGCTTGCTCAGAACAAAAGAACTGTGCTTCCTACACACATGGCCATATCTAGTTCAATTCTGCTTAGGAACCTGACAAGAACAGCAGATCCTCTTCAGTACAATACACTGTACTTGCTGAGAACAGACGCCAGTGCTATTTGTCCTCTGTATGTCAATGGCAGGGCAATAGTGACTATTCTTACCATAAAACAACTCTTGCTCGTAGGACAGAGAAACTGCATGTGATTCTACTCCATTTAGGACTGGGAAAAAAACGCTAGCTCGCCTTACAAGAAACACACTCTACTTTTGAGAAAAGAGCACTCTTCTACTCTACTGTGTTTCCTGTAGGACCAGAACAGTGAGCCTTGCTCAGAACATAATAACTGTGCTTCCTAAACACACGGGCCATATCTAGTTCAACTCTGCTTAGGAAACTGACAAGAACAGCATCTCCTCTTCAGTCCGATACACTGTACTTGCTGAGAACAGACGCGAGTGCTATTTGCACTGTGTATGGCAATTGGAGCACAATAGTGACTCGTCTTACCAGAAAACAACTCTTGCTCGTACGACCAGAAACTGCATGTGACTCAACTCCATTTAGGACTGGGAAACAAACTCTAGCTCACCTTACAAGAAACACATTCTGCTTTTGAGAAAAGAGCACTCTTCTACTCTACTGTGTTTCCTATAGGGCCAGAACAGTTAGCTTGCTCAGAACAAATGAACTGTGCTTCCTAGACACACGGGCCATATCTAGTTCAACTCTGCTTAGGAAACTGAGAAGAACAGTAGCTCCTCTTCAGTCCAACTCTGTACATGCTGGGAACAGATGCAGGTGCTATTTGCACTGTGTATGGCAATGGGAGCGCAATAGTGACTCTTCTTACCAGAAAACAACTCTTGCTCGCATACCAGAATCTGCATGGGATTCAACTCCATTTAGGACTGGGAAACAAACGCTAGCTCGCCTTACAAGAAACACACTCTGCTTTTGAGAAAAGAGCACTCTTCTACTCTACTGTGTTTCCTATGGAATCCGAACAATGAACTTGCTCAGAACAAAAGAACTGTGCTTCCTACACACACGGTCATATCTAGTTCAAGTCTGCTTAGGAAACTGACAAGAACAGTAGATCCTCTTCAGTCCAATACACTGTACTTGCTGGGAACAGACGCCAGTGCTATTAGTCCTGTGTATGGCAATGGCAGCGCAATAGTGACTCTTCTTACCATAAAACAACTCTTGCTCGTAGACCAGAAACTGCATGTGATTCAACTCCATTTAGGACTGGGAGACAAACACTAGCTCGCCTTACAAGAAACACACTCTGCTTTAGAGAAAAGAGTACTCTTCTACTCTACTGTGTTTCCTATAGGGCCAGAACAGTGACCTTGCTCAGAACAAAAGATCTGTGCTTCCTACACGTGGGCCATATCTAGTTTAACTCTGCTTAGGAAACTGACAAGAACAGTACCTCCTCTTCAGTCCGATACACTGTACTTTCTGGTAAAAGACGCGAGTGCTATTTGTACTGTGTATGTCAATGGGAGCACAATAGTGACTTTCCTTACCAGAAAACAAATCTTGCTCGTAGGACCAGAAACTGCATGTGATTCAACTCCATTTAGGACTCAGAAACAAACGCTAACTCGCCTAACAAGAAACACACTCTGCTTTAGAGAAAAGAGCACTCTTCTACTCTACTGTGTTTCCTATAGGGCCAGAACAGTGAGCTTGCTCAGAACAAAAGAACTGTGCTTCCTACACGTGGGCCATATCTAGTTCAACTCTGCTTACGAAACTGACAAGAACAGTAGATCCTCTTCAGTCCAATACACTGTACTTGGTGGGAACAGACGCCAGTGCTATTTGTCCTGTATATGTCAATGGCAGCGCAATAGTGACTCTTCTTACCATAAAACAACTCTTGCTGGTAGGACCAGAAACTACATTTGATTCAACTCCATTTAGGACTGGGGAACAAACGATAGCTCGCCTTACAAGAAACACACTCTGCTTTAGAGAAAAGAGCACTCTTCTACTCTACTGTGTTTCCTATAGGGCCAGAACAGTGAGCTTGCTCAGAAAAAAAAAACTGTGCTTCCTACACACACGGGCCATATGTAGTTCAACTCTGCTTAGGAAACTGACAAGAACAATAGCTCCTCCCTCAGTCCGATACACTGTACTTGCTGGGTACAGACGCGAGTGCTATTTGCACTGTGGATGGCAATGGGAGTACAATAGTGACTTTCCTTACCAGAAAACAACTCTTGCTCAGGGGACAAGAAACTGCATGGGATTCAACTCCATTTAGGACTGGGAAACAAATGCTAGCTCGCCTTACATGAAACACACTCTGCTTTTGAGAAAAGAGCACTCTTCTACTCTACTGTGTTTCCTATGG
>NW_026736193.1:0-80096 GCF_949786415.1 Peromyscus eremicus | reverse complement strand
TCTCAAAAGCAGAGTGTGTTTCTTGCAAGGCGAGCTAGCGTTTGTTTCCCAGTCCTAAACGGAGTTGAATCCCATGCAGTTTCTGCTCCTACGAGCAAGAGTTGTTTTCTGCTAAGAAGAGTCACTATTGCGCTCCCATTGCCATACACAGTGCAAATAGCACTCGCGTCTGTTCCCAGCAAGTACAGTGTATTGGACTGAAGAGAAGCTACTGTTCTTGTCAGTTTCCTAAGCAGAGTTGAACTAGATATGCCCCGTGTGTGTAGGAAGCACAGTTCTTTTGTTCTGAGCAAGCTCAATGTTCTGGCCCTATAGGAAACACAGGAGAGTAGAAGAGTGCTGTTTTCTCAAAAGCAGAGTGTGTTTCTTGCAAGGCGAGCTAGCGTTTGTTTCCCAGTCCTAAACGGAGTTGAATCCCATGCAGTTTCTGGTCCTACGAGCAAGAGTTGTTTTCTGCTAAGAAGAGTCACTATGGCGCTCCCATTGCCATACACAGTGCAAATTGCACTCGCGTCTGTTCCCAGCAAGTACAGTGTATTGGACTGAAGAGAAGCTACTGTTCTTGTCAGTTTCCTAAGCAGAGTTGAACTAGATATGCCCCGTGTGTGTAGGAACCACAGTTCTTTTGTTCTGAGCAAGCTCACTGTTCTGGCCCTATAGGAAACACAGGAGAGTAGAAGAGTGCTGTTTCTCAAAAGGAGAGTGTGTTTCTTGCAAGGCGAGCTAGCGTTTGTTTCCCAGTCCTAAACGGAGTTGAATCCCATGCAGTTTCTGGTCCTACGAGCCAGAGTTGTTTTCTGCTAAGAAGAGTCACTATTGTGCTCCCATTGCCATACACAGTGCAAATAGCACTCGCGTCTGTTCCCAGCAAATACAGTGTATTGGACTGAAGAGAAGCTACTGTTCTTGTAAGTTTCCTAAGCAGAGTTGAACTAGATATGCCCCGTGTGTGTAGGAAGCACAGTTCTTTTGTTCTGAGCAAGCTCAATGTTCTGGCCCTATAGGAAACACAGGAGAGTAGAAGAGTGCTGTTTTCTCAAAAGCAGAGTGTGTTTCTTGCAAGGCGAGCTAGCGTTTGTTTCCCAGTCCTAAACGGAGTTGAATCCCATGCAGTTTCTGGTCCTACGAGCCAGAGTTGTTTTCTGCTAAGAAGAGTCACTATGGCGCTCCCATTGCCATACACAGTGCAAATAGCACTCGCGTCTGTTCCCAGCAAGTACAGTGTATTGGACTGAAGAGAAGCTACTGTTCTTGTCAGTTTCCTAAGCAGAGTTGAACTAGATATGCCCCGTGTGTGTAGGAAGCACAGTTCTTTTGTTCTGAGCAAGCTCACTGTTCTGGCCCTATAGGAAACACAGGAGAGTAGAAGAGTGCTGTTTTCTCAAAAGCAGAGTGTGTTTCTTGCAAGGCGAGCTAGCGTTTGTTTCCCAGTCCTAAACGGAGTTGAATCCCATGCAGTTTCTGGTCCTACGAGCAAGAGTTGTTTTCTGCTAAGAAGAGTCACTATTGCGCTCCCATTGCCATACACAGTGCAAATAGCACTCGCGTCTGTTCCCAGCAAGTACAGTGTATTGGACTGAAGAGAAGCTACTGTTCTTGTCAGTTTCCTAAGCAGAGTTGAACTAGATATGCCCCGTGTGTGTAGGAAGCACAGTTCTTTTGTTCTGAGCAAGCTCACTGTTCTGGCCCTATAGGAAACACAGGAGAGTAGAAGAGTGCTGTTTTCTCAAAAGCAGAGTGTGTTTCTTGCAAGGCGAGCTAGCGTTTGTTTCCCAGTCCTAAACGGAGTTGAATCCCATGCAGTTTCTGCTCCTACGAGCAAGAGTTGTTTTCTGCTAAGAAGAGTCACTATTGCGCTCCCATTGCCATACACAGTGCAAATAGCACTCGCGTCTGTTCCCAGCAAGTACAGTGTATTGGACTGAAGAGAAGCTACTGTTCTTGTCAGTTTCCTAAGCAGAGTTGAACTAGATATGCCCCGTGTGTGTAGGAAGCACAGTTCTTTTGTTCTGAGCAAGCTCAATGTTCTGGCCCTATAGGAAACACAGGAGAGTAGAAGAGTGCTGTTTTCTCAAAAGCAGAGTGTGTTTCTTGCAAGGCGAGCTAGCGTTTGTTTCCCAGTCCTAAACGGAGTTGAATCCCATGCAGTTTCTGGTCCTACGAGCAAGAGTTGTTTTCTGCTAAGAAGAGTCACTATGGCGCTCCCATTGCCATACACAGTGCAAATTGCACTCGCGTCTGTTCCCAGCAAGTACAGTGTATTGGACTGAAGAGAAGCTACTGTTCTTGTCAGTTTCCTAAGCAGAGTTGAACTAGATATGCCCCGTGTGTGTAGGAAGCACAGTTCTTTTGTTCTGAGCAAGCTCACTGTTCTGGCCCTATAGGAAACACAGGAGAGTAGAAGAGTGCTGTTTTCTCAAAAGGAGAGTGTGTTTCTTGCAAGGCGAGCTAGCGTTTGTTTCCCAGTCCTAAACGGAGTTGAATCCCATGCAGTTTCTGGTCCTACGAGCCAGAGTTGTTTTCTGCTAAGAAGAGTCACTATTGTGCTCCCATTGCCATACACAGTGCAAATAGCACTCGCGTCTGTTCCCAGCAAATACAGTGTATTGGACTGAAGAGAAGCTACTGTTCTTGTAAGTTTCCTAAGCAGAGTTGAACTAGATATGCCCCGTGTGTGTAGGAAGCACAGTTCTTTTGTTCTGAGCAAGCTCAATGTTCTGGCCCTATAGGAAACACAGGAGAGTAGAAGAGTGCTGTTTTCTCAAAAGCAGAGTGTGTTTCTTGCAAGGCGAGCTAGCGTTTGTTTCCCAGTCCTAAACGGAGTTGAATCCCATGCAGTTTCTGGTCCTACGAGCCAGAGTTGTTTTCTGCTAAGAAGAGTCACTATGGCGCTCCCATTGCCATACACAGTGCAAATAGCACTCGCGTCTGTTCCCAGCAAGTACAGTGTATTGGACTGAAGAGAAGCTACTGTTCGTGTCAGTTTCCTAAGCAGAGTTGAACTAGATATGCCCCGTGTGTGTAGGAAGCACAGTTCTTTTGTTCTGAGCAAGCTCACTGTTCTGGCCCTATAGGAAACACAGGAGAGTAGAAGAGTGCTGTTTTCTCAAAAGCAGAGTGTGTTTCTTGCAAGGCGAGCTAGCGTTTGTTTCCCAGTCCTAAACGGAGTTGAATCCCATGCAGTTTCTGGTCCTACGAGCAAGAGTTGTTTTCTGCTAAGAAGTGTCACTATTGCGCTCCCATTTCCATACACAGTGCAAATAGCACTCGCGTCTGTTCCCAGCAAGTACAGTGTATTGGACTGAAGAGAAGCTACTGTTCTTGTCAGTTTCCTAAGCAGAGTTGAACTAGATATGCCCCGTGTGTGTAGGAAGCACAGTTCTTTTGTTCTGAGCAAGCTCACTGTTCTGGCCCTATAGGAAACACAGGAGAGTAGAAGAGTGCTGTTTTCTCAAAAGCAGAGTGTGTTTCTTGCAAGGCGAGCTAGCGTTTGTTTCCCAGTCCTAAACGGAGTCTAATCCCATGCAGTTTCTGCTCCTACGAGCAAGAGTTGTTTTCTGCTAAGAAGAGTCACTATTGCGCTCCCATTGCCATACACAGTGCAAATAGCACTCGCGTCTGTTCCCAGCAAGTACAGTGTATTGGACTGAAGAGAAGCTACTGTTCTTGTCAGTTTCCTAAGCAGAGTTGAACTAGATATGCCCCGTGTGTGTAGGAAGCACAGTTCTTTTGTTCTGAGCAAGCTCAATGTTCTGGCCCTATAGGAAACACAGGAGAGTAGAAGAGTGCTGTTTTCTCAAAAGCAGAGTGTGTTTCTTGCAAGGCGAGCTAGCGTTTGTTTCCCAGTCCTAAACGGAGTTGAATCCCATGCAGTTTCTGGTCCTACGAGCAAGAGTTGTTTTCTGCTAAGAAGAGTCACTATGGCGCTCCCATTGCCATACACAGTGCAAATAGCACTCGCGTCTGTTCCCAGCAAGTACAGTGTATTGGACTGAAGAGAAGCTACTGTTCTTGTCAGTTTCCTAAGCAGAGTTGAACTAGATATGCCCCGTGTGTGTAGGAAGCACAGTTCTTTTGTTCTGAGCAAGCTCAATGTTCTGGCCCTATAGGAAACACAGGAGAGTAGAAGAGTGCTGTTTTCTCAAAAGCAGAGTGTGTTTCTTGCAAGGCGAGCTAGCGTTTGTTTCCCAGTCCTAAACGGAGTTGAATCCCATGCAGTTTCTGGTCCTACGAGCCAGAGTTGTTTTCTGCTAAGAAGAGTCACTATTGTGCTCCCATTGCCATACACAGTGCAAATAGCACTCGCGTCTGTTCCCAGCAAATACAGTGTATTGGACTGAAGAGAAGCTACTGTTCTTGTAAGTTTCCTAAGCAGAGTTGAACTAGATATGCCCCGTGTGTGTAGGAAGCACAGTTCTTTTGTTCTGAGCAAGCTCACTGTTCTGGCCCTATAGGAAACACAGGAGAGTAGAAGAGTGCTGTTTTCTCAAAAGCAGAGTGTGTTTCTTGCAAGGCGAGCTAGCGTTTGTTTCCCAGTCCTAAACGGAGTTGAATCCCATGCAGTTTCTGGTCCTACGAGCAAGAGTTGTTTTCTGCTAAGAAGTGTCACTATTGCGCTCCCATTTCCATACACAGTGCAAATAGCACTCGCGTCTGTTCCCAGCAAGTACAGTGTATTGGACTGAAGAGAAGCTACTGTTCTTGTCAGTTTCCTAAGCACAGTTGAACTAGATATGCCCCGTGTGTGTAGGAAGCACAGTTCTTTTGTTCTGAGCAAGCTCACTGTTCTGGCCCTATAGGAAACACAGGAGAGTAGAAGAGTGCTGTTTTCTCAAAAGCAGAGTGTGTTTCTTGCAAGGCGAGCTAGCGTTTGTTTCCCAGTCCTAAACGGAGTTGAATCCCATGCAGTTTCTGGTCCTACGAGCAAGAGTTGTTTTCTGCTAAGAAGAGTCACTATTGCGCTCCCATTGCCATACACAGTGCAAATAGCACTGGCGTCTGTTCCCAGCAAGTACAGTGTATTGGACTGAAGAGAAGCTACTGTTCTTGTCAGTTTCCTAAGCAGAGTTGAACTAGATATGCCCCGTGTGTGTAGGAAGCACAGTTCTTTTGTTCTGAGCAAGCTCACTGTTCTGGCCCTATAGGAAACACAGGAGAGTAGAAGAGTGCTGTTTTCTCAAAAGCAGAGTGTGTTTCTTGCAAGGCGAGCTAGCGTTTGTTTCCCAGTCCTAAACGGAGTTGAATCCCATGCAGTTTCTGGTCCTACGAGCAAGAGTTGTTTTCTGCTAAGAAGAGTCACTATTGCGCTCCCATTGCCATACACAGTGCAAATAGCACTCGCGTCTGTTCCCAGCAAGTACAGTGTATTGGACTGAAGAGAAGCTACTGTTCTTGTCAGTTTCCTAAGCAGAGTTGAACTAGATATGCCCCGTGTGTGTAGGAAGCACAGTTCTTTTGTTCTGAGCAAGCTCACTGTTCTGGCCCTATAGGAAACACAGGAGAGTAGAAGAGTGCTGTTTTCTCAAAAGCAGAGTGTGTTTCTTGCAAGGCGAGCTAGCGTTTGTTTCCCAGTCCTAAACGGAGTTGAATCCCATGCAGTTTCTGGTCCTACGAGCAAGAGTTGTTTTCTGCTAAGAAGAGTCACTATGGCGCTCCCATTGCCATACACAGTGCAAATAGCACTCGCGTCTGTTCCCAGCAAGTACAGTGTATTGGACTGAAGAGAAGCTACTGTTCTTGTCAGTTTCCTAAGCAGAGTTGAACTAGATATGCCCCGTGTGTGTAGGAAGCACAGTTCTTTTGTTCTGAGCAAGCTCAATGTTCTGGCCCTATAGGAAACACAGGAGAGTAGAAGAGTGCTGTTTTCTCAAAAGCAGAGTGTGTTTCTTGCAAGGCGAGCTAGCGTTTGTTTCCCAGTCCTAAACGGAGTTGAATCCCATGCAGTTTCTGGTCCTACGAGCAAGAGTTGTTTTCTGCTAAGAAGAGTCACTATTGCGCTCCCATTGCCATACACAGTGCAAATAGCACTCGCGTCTGTTCCCAGCAAGTACAGTGTATTGGACTGAAGAGAAGCTACTGTTCTTGTCAGTTTCCTAAGCAGAGTTGAACTAGATATGCCCCGTGTGTGCAGGAATCACAGTTCTTTTGTTCTGAGCAAGCTCACTGTTCTGGCCCTATAGGAAACACAGGAGAGTAGAAGAGTGCTGTTTTCTCAAAAGCAGAGTGTGTTTCTTGCAAGGCGAGCTAGCGTTTGTTTCCCAGTCCTAAACGGAGTTGAATCCCATGCAGTTTCTGGTCCTACGAGCAAGAGTTGTTTTCTGCTAAGAAGAGTCACTATGGCGCTCCCATTGCCATACACAGTGCAAATAGCACTCGCGTCTGTTCCCAGCAAGTACAGTGTATTGGACTGAAGAGAAGCTACTGTTCTTGTCAGTTTCCTAAGCAGAGTTGAACTAGATATGCCCCGTGTGTGTAGGAAGCACAGTTCTTTTGTTCTGAGCAAGCTCACTGTTCTGGCCCTATAGGAAACACAGGAGAGTAGAAGAGTGCTGTTTTCTCAAAAGCAGAGTGTGTTTCTTGCAAGGCGAGCTAGCGTTTGTTTCCCAGTCCTAAACGGAGTTGAATCCCATGCAGTTTCTGGTCCTACGAGCAAGAGTTGTTTTCTGCTAAGAAGAGTCACTATTGCGCTCCCATTGCCATACACAGTGCAAATAGCACTCGCGTCTGTTCCCAGCAAGTACAGTGTATTGGACTGAAGAGAAGCTACTGTTCTTGTCAGTTTCCTAAGCAGAGTTGAACTAGATATGCCCCGTGTGTGTAGGAAGCACAGTTCTTTTGTTCTGAGCAAGCTCAATGTTCTGGCCCTATAGGAAACACAGGAGAGTAGAAGAGTGCTGTTTTCTCAAAAGCAGAGTGTGTTTCTTGCAAGGCGAGCTAGCGTTTGTTTCCCAGTCCTAAACGGAGTTGAATCCCATGCAGTTTCTGGTCCTACGAGCAAGAGTTGTTTTCTGCTAAGAAGAGTCACTATTGCGCTCCCATTGCCATACACAGTGCAAATAGCACTCGCGTCTGTTCCCAGCAAGTACAGTGTATTGGACTGAAGAGAAGCTACTGTTCTTGTCAGTTTCCTAAGCAGAGTTGAACTAGATATGCCCCGTGTGTGTAGGAAGCACAGTTCTTTTGTTCTGAGCAAGCTCACTGTTCTGGCCCTATAGGAAACACAGGAGAGTAGAAGAGTGCTGTTTTCTCAAAAGCAGAGTGTGTTTCTTGCAAGGCGAGCTAGCGTTTGTTTCCCAGTCCTAAACGGAGTTGAATCCCATGCAGTTTCTGGTCCTACGAGCAAGAGTTGTTTTCTGCTAAGAAGAGTCACTATTGCGCTCCCATTGCCATACACAGTGCAAATAGCACTCGCGTCTGTTCCCAGCAAGTACAGTGTATTGGACTGAAGAGAAGCTACTGTTCTTGTCAGTTTCCTAAGCAGAGTTGAACTAGATATGCCCCGTGTGTGTAGGAAGCACAGTTCTTTTGTTCTGAGCAAGCTCAATGTTCTGGCCCTATAGGAAACACAGGAGAGTAGAAGAGTGCTGTTTTCTCAAAAGCAGAGTGTGTTTCTTGCAAGGCGAGCTAGCGTTTGTTTCCCAGTCCTAAACGGAGTTGAATCCCATGCAGTTTCTGGTCCTACGAGCAAGAGTTGTTTTCTGCTAAGAAGAGTCACTATTGCGCTCCCATTGCCATACACAGTGCAAATAGCACTCGCGTCTGTTCCCAGCAAGTACAGTGTATTGGACTGAAGAGAAGCTACTGTTCTTGTCAGTTTCCTAAGCAGAGTTGAACTAGATATGCCCCGTGTGTGTAGGAAGCACAGTTCTTTTGTTCTGAGCAAGCTCACTGTTCTGGCCCTATAGGAAACACAGGAGAGTAGAAGAGTGCTGTTTTCTCAAAAGCAGAGTGTGTTTCTTGCAAGGCGAGCTAGCGTTTGTTTCCCAGTCCTAAACGGAGTTGAATCCCATGCAGTTTCTGGTCCTACGAGCAAGAGTTGTTTTCTGCTAAGAAGAGTCACTATTGCGCTCCCATTGCCATAATACACAGTGCAAATAGCACTCGCGTCTGTTCCCAGCAAGTACAGTGTATTGGACTGAAGAGAAGCTACTGTTCTTGTCAGTTTCCTAAGCAGAGTTGAACTAGATATGCCCCGTGTGTGTAGGAAGCACAGTTCTTTTGTTCTGAGCAAGCTCACTGTTCTGGCCCTATAGGAAACACAGGAGAGTAGAAGAGTGCTGTTTTCTCAAAAGCAGAGTGTGTTTCTTGCAAGGAGAGCTAGCGTTTGTTTCCCAGTCCTAAACGGAGTTGAATCCCATGCAGTTTCTGGTCCTACGAGCAAGAGTTGTTTTCTGCTAAGAAGAGTCACTATTGCGCTCCCATTGCCATACACAGTGCAAATAGCACTCGCGTCTGTTCCCAGCAAGTACAGTGTATTGGACTGAAGAGAAGCTACTGTTCTTGTCAGTTTCCTAAGCAGAGTTGAACTAGATATGCCCCGTGTGTGTAGGAAGCACAGTTCTTTTGTTCTGAGCAAGCTCACTGTTCTGGCCCTATAGGAAACACAGGAGAGTAGAAGAGTGCTGTTTTCTCAAAAGCAGAGTGTGTTTCTTGCAAGGCGAGCTAGCGTTTGTTTCCCAGTCCTAAACGGAGTTGAATCCCATGCAGTTTCTGGTCCTACGAGCAAGAGTTGTTTTCTGCTAAGAAGAGTCACTATTGCGCTCCCATTGCCATACACAGTGCAAATAGCACTCGCGTCTGTTCCCAGCAAGTACAGTGTATTGGACTGAAGAGAAGCTACTGTTCTTGTCAGTTTCCTAAGCAGAGTTGAACTAGATATGCCCCGTGTGTGTAGGAAGCACAGTTCTTTTGTTCTGAGCAAGCTCACTGTTCTGGCCCTATAGGAAACACAGGAGAGTAGAAGAGTGCTGTTTTCTCAAAAGCAGAGTGTGTTTCTTGCAAGGCGAGCTAGCGTTTGTTTCCCAGTCCTAAACGGAGTTGAATCCCATGCAGTTTCTGGTCCTACGAGCAAGAGTTGTTTTCTGCTAAGAAGAGTCACTATTGCGCTCCCATTGCCATACACAGTGCAAATAGCACTCGCGTCTGTTCCCAGCAAGTACAGTGTATTGGACTGAAGAGAAGCTACCGTTCTTGTCAGTTTCCTAAGCAGAGTTGAACTAGATATGCCCCGTGTGTGCAGGAATCACAGTTCTTTTGTTCTGAGCAAGCTCACTGTTCTGGCCCTATAGGAAACACAGGAGAGTAGAAGAGTGCTGTTTTCTCAAAAGCAGAGTGTGTTTCTTGCAAGGCGAGCTAGCGTTTGTTTCCCAGTCCTAAACGGAGTTGAATCCCATGCAGTTTCTGGTCCTACGAGCAAGAGTTGTTTTCTGCTAAGAAGAGTCACTATTGCGCTCCCATTGCCATACACAGTGCAAATAGCACTCGCGTCTGTTCCCAGCAAGTACAGTGTATTGGACTGAAGAGAAGCTACTGTTCTTGTCAGTTTCCTAAGCAGAGTTGAACTAGATATGCCCCGTGTGTGTAGGAAGCACAGTTCTTTTCTTCTGAGCAAGCTCAATGTTCTGGCCCTATAGGAAACACAGGAGAGTAGAAGAGTGCTGTTTTCTCAAAAGCAGAGTGTGTTTCTTGCAAGGCGAGCTAGCGTTTGTTTCCCAGTCCTAAACGGAGTTGAATCCCATGCAGTTTCTGGTCCTACGAGCAAGAGTTGTTTTCTGCTAAGAAGAGTCACTATTGCGCTCCCATTGCCATACACAGTGCAAATAGCACTCGCGTCTGTTCCCAGCAAGTACAGTGTATTGGACTGAAGAGAAGCTACTGTTCTTGTCAGTTTCCTAAGCAGAGTTGAACTAGATATGCCCCGTGTGTGCAGGAATCACAGTTCTTTTGTTCTGAGCAAGCTCACTGTTCTGGCCCTATAGGAAACACAGGAGAGTAGAAGAGTGCTGTTTTCTCAAAAGCAGAGTGTGTTTCTTGCAAGGCGAGCTAGCGTTTGTTTCCCAGTCCTAAACGGAGTTGAATCCCATGCAGTTTCTGGTCCTACGAGCAAGAGTTGTTTTCTGCTAAGAAGAGTCACTATTGCGCTCCCATTGCCATACACAGTGCAAATAGCACTCGCGTCTGTTCCCAGCAAGTACAGTGTATTGGACTGAAGAGAAGCTACTGTTCTTGTCAGTTTCCTAAGCAGAGTTGAACTAGATATGCCCCGTGTGTGTAGGAAGCACAGTTCTTTTGTTCTGAGCAAGCTCACTGTTCTGGCCCTATAGGAAACACAGGAGAGTAGAAGAGTGCTGTTTTCTCAAAAGCAGAGTGTGTTTCTTGCAAGGCGAGCTAGCGTTTGTTTCCCAGTCCTAAACGGAGTTGAATCCCATGCAGTTTCTGGTCCTACGAGCAAGAGTTGTTTTCTGCTAAGAAGAGTCACTATTGCGCTCCCATTGCCATACACAGTGCAAATAGCACTCGCGTCTGTTCCCAGCAAGTACAGTGTATTGGACTGAAGAGAAGCTACTGTTCTTGTCAGTTTCCTAAGCAGAGTTGAACTAGATATGCCCCGTGTGTGTAGGAAGCACAGTTCTTTTGTTCTGAGCAAGCTCAATGTTCTGGCCCTATAGGAAACACAGGAGAGTAGAAGAGTGCTGTTTTCTCAAAAGCAGAGTGTGTTTCTTGCAAGGCGAGCTAGCGTTTGTTTCCCAGTCCTAAACGGAGTTGAATCCCATGCAGTTTCTGGTCCTACGAGCAAGAGTTGTTTTCTGCTAAGAAGAGTCACTATTGCGCTCCCATTGCCATACACAGTGCAAATAGCACTCGCGTCTGTTCCCAGCAAGTACAGTGTATTGGACTGAAGAGAAGCTACTGTTCTTGTCAGTTTCCTAAGCAGAGTTGAACTAGATATGCCCCGTGTGTGTAGGAAGCACAGTTCTTTTGTTCTGAGCAAGCTCACTGTTCTGGCCCTATAGGAAACACAGGAGAGTAGAAGAGTGCTGTTTTCTCAAAAGCAGAGTGTGTTTCTTGCAAGGCGAGCTAGCGTTTGTTTCCCACTCCTAAACGGAGTTGAATCCCATGCAGTTTCTGGTCCTACGAGCAAGAGTTGTTTTCTGCTAAGAAGAGTCACTATTGCGCTCCCATTGCCATAATACACAGTGCAAATAGCACTCGCGTCTGTTCCCAGCAAGTACAGTGTATTGGACTGAAGAGAAGCTACTGTTCTTGTCAGTTTCCTAAGCAGAGTTGAACTAGATATGCCCCGTGTGTGTAGGAAGCACAGTTCTTTTGTTCTGAGCAAGCTCACTGTTCTGGCCCTATAGGAAACACAGGAGAGTAGAAGAGTGCTGTTTTCTCAAAAGCAGAGTGTGTTTCTTGCAAGGCGAGCTAGCGTTTGTTTCCCAGTCCTAAACGGAGTTGAATCCCATGCAGTTTCTGGTCCTACGAGCAAGAGTTGTTTTCTGCTAAGAAGAGTCACTATGGCGCTCCCATTGCCATACACAGTGCAAATAGCACTCGCGTCTGTTCCCAGCAAGTACAGTGTATTGGACTGAAGAGAAGCTACTGTTCTTGTCAGTTTCCTAAGCAGAGTTGAACTAGATATGCCCCGTGTGTGTAGGAAGCACAGTTCTTTTGTTCTGAGCAAGCTCAATGTTCTGGCCCTATAGGAAACACAGGAGAGTAGAAGAGTGCTGTTTTCTCAAAAGCAGAGTGTGTTTCTTGCAAGGCGAGCTAGCGTTTGTTTCCCAGTCCTAAACGGAGTTGAATCCCATGCAGTTTCTGGTCCTACGAGCAAGAGTTGTTTTCTGCTAAGAAGAGTCACTATTGCGCTCCCATTGCCATACACAGTGCAAATAGCACTCGCGTCTGTTCCCAGCAAGTACAGTGTATTGGACTGAAGAGAAGCTACTGTTCTTGTCAGTTTCCTAAGCAGAGTTGAACTAGATATGCCCCGTGTGTGCAGGAATCACAGTTCTTTTGTTCTGAGCAAGCTCACTGTTCTGGCCCTATAGGAAACACAGGAGAGTAGAAGAGTGCTGTTTTCTCAAAAGCAGAGTGTGTTTCTTGCAAGGCGAGCTAGCGTTTGTTTCCCAGTCCTAAACGGAGTTGAATCCCATGCAGTTTCTGGTCCTACGAGCAAGAGTTGTTTTCTGCTAAGAAGAGTCACTATGGCGCTCCCATTGCCATACACAGTGCAAATAGCACTCGCGTCTGTTCCCAGCAAGTACAGTGTATTGGACTGAAGAGAAGCTACTGTTCTTGTCAGTTTCCTAAGCAGAGTTGAACTAGATATGCCCCGTGTGTGTAGGAAGCACAGTTCTTTTGTTCTGAGCAAGCTCACTGTTCTGGCCCTATAGGAAACACAGGAGAGTAGAAGAGTGCTGTTTTCTCAAAAGCAGAGTGTGTTTCTTGCAAGGCGAGCTAGCGTTTGTTTCCCAGTCCTAAACGGAGTTGAATCCCATGCAGTTTCTGGTCCTACGAGCAAGAGTTGTTTTCTGCTAAGAAGAGTCACTATTGCGCTCCCATTGCCATACACAGTGCAAATAGCACTCGCGTCTGTTCCCAGCAAGTACAGTGTATTGGACTGAAGAGAAGCTACTGTTCTTGTCAGTTTCCTAAGCAGAGTTGAACTAGATATGCCCCGTGTGTGTAGGAAGCACAGTTCTTTTGTTCTGAGCAAGCTCAATGTTCTGGCCCTATAGGAAACACAGGAGAGTAGAAGAGTGCTGTTTTCTCAAAAGCAGAGTGTGTTTCTTGCAAGGCGAGCTAGCGTTTGTTTCCCAGTCCTAAACGGAGTTGAATCCCATGCAGTTTCTGGTCCTACGAGCAAGAGTTGTTTTCTGCTAAGAAGAGTCACTATTGCGCTCCCATTGCCATACACAGTGCAAATAGCACTCGCGTCTGTTCCCAGCAAGTACAGTGTATTGGACTGAAGAGAAGCTACTGTTCTTGTCAGTTTCCTAAGCAGAGTTGAACTAGATATGCCCCGTGTGTGTAGGAAGCACAGTTCTTTTGTTCTGAGCAAGCTCACTGTTCTGGCCCTATAGGAAACACAGGAGAGTAGAAGAGTGCTGTTTTCTCAAAAGCAGAGTGTGTTTCTTGCAAGGCGAGCTAGCGTTTGTTTCCCAGTCCTAAACGGAGTTGAATCCCATGCAGTTTCTGGTCCTACGAGCAAGAGTTGTTTTCTGCTAAGAAGAGTCACTATTGCGCTCCCATTGCCATAATACACAGTGCAAATAGCACTCGCGTCTGTTCCCAGCAAGTACAGTGTATTGGACTGAAGAGAAGCTACTGTTCTTGTCAGTTTCCTAAGCAGAGTTGAACTAGATATGCCCCGTGTGTGTAGGAAGCACAGTTCTTTTGTTCTGAGCAAGCTCACTGTTCTGGCCCTATAGGAAACACAGGAGAGTAGAAGAGTGCTGTTTTCTCAAAAGCAGAGTGTGTTTCTTGCAAGGAGAGCTAGCGTTTGTTTCCCAGTCCTAAACGGAGTTGAATCCCATGCAGTTTCTGGTCCTACAAGCAAGAGTTGTTTTCTGCTAAGAAGAGTCACTATTGCGCTCCCATTGCCATACACAGTGCAAATAGCACTCGCGTCTGTTCCCAGCAAGTACAGTGTATTGGACTGAAGAGAAGCTACTGTTCTTGTCAGTTTCCTAAGCAGAGTTGAACTAGATATGCCCCGTGTGTGTAGGAAGCACAGTTCTTTTGTTCTGAGCAAGCTCACTGTTCTGGCCCTATAGGAAACACAGGAGAGTAGAAGAGTGCTGTTTTCTCAAAAGCAGAGTGTGTTTCTTGCAAGGCGAGCTAGCGTTTGTTTCCCAGTCCTAAACGGAGTTGAATCCCATGCAGTTTCTGGTCCTACGAGCCAGAGTTGTTTTCTGCTAAGAAGAGTCACTATGGCGCTCCCATTGCCATACACAGTGCAAATAGCACTCGCGTCTGTTCCCAGCAAGTACAGTGTATTGGACTGAAGAGAAGCTACTGTTCTTGTCAGTTTCCTAAGCAGAGTTGAACTAGATATGCCCCGTGTGTGTAGGAAGCACAGTTCTTTTGTTCTGAGCAAGCTCACTGTTCTGGCCCTATAGGAAACACAGGAGAGTAGAAGAGTGCTGTTTTCTCAAAAGCAGAGTGTGTTTCTTGCAAGGCGAGCTAGCGTTTGTTTCCCAGTCCTAAACGGAGTTGAATCCCATGCAGTTTCTGGTCCTACGAGCAAGAGTTGTTTTCTGCTAAGAAGTGTCACTATTGCGCTCCCTTTTCCATACACAGTGCAAATAGCACTCGCGTCTGTTCCCAGCAAGTACAGTGTATTGGACTGAAGAGAAGCTACTGTTCTTGTCAGTTTCCTAAGCACAGTTGAACTAGATATGCCCCGTGTGTGTAGGAAGCACAGTTCTTTTGTTCTGAGCAAGCTCACTGTTCTGGCCCTATAGGAAACACAGGAGAGTAGAAGAGTGCTGTTTTCTCAAAAGCAGAGTGTGTTTCTTGCAAGGCGAGCTAGCGTTTGTTTCCCAGTCCTAAACGGAGTTGAATCCCATGCAGTTTCTGGTCCTACGAGCAAGAGTTGTTTTCTGCTAAGAAGAGTCACTATTGCGCTCCCATTGCCATACACAGTGCAAATAGCACTCGCGTCTGTTCCCAGCAAGTACAGTGTATTGGACTGAAGAGAAGCTACTGTTCTTGTCAGTTTCCTAAGCAGAGTTGAACTAGATATGCCCCGTGTGTGTAGGAAGCACAGTTCTTTTGTTCTGAGCAAGCTCACTGTTCTGGCCCTATAGGAAACACAGGAGAGTAGAAGAGTGCTGTTTTCTCAAAAGCAGAGTGTGTTTCTTGCAAGGCGAGCTAGCGTTTGTTTCCCAGTCCTAAACGGAGTTGAATCCCATGCAGTTTCTGGTCCTACGAGCAAGAGTTGTTTTCTGCTAAGAAGAGTCACTATTGCGCTCCCATTGCCATACACAGTGCAAATAGCACTCGCGTCTGTTCCCAGCAAGTACAGTGTATTGGACTGAAGAGAAGCTACTGTTCTTGTCAGTTTCCTAAGCAGAGTTGAACTAGATATGCCCCGTGTGTGTAGGAAGCACAGTTCTTTTGTTCTGAGCAAGCTCACTGTTCTGGCCCTATAGGAAACACAGGAGAGTAGAAGAGTGCTGTTTTCTCAAAAGCAGAGTGTGTTTCTTGCAAGGCGAGCTAGCGTTTGTTTCCCAGTCCTAAACGGAGTTGAATCCCATGCAGTTTCTGGTCCTACGAGCAAGAGTTGTTTTCTGCTAAGAAGAGTCACTATGGCGCTCCCATTGCCATACACAGTGCAAATAGCACTCGCGTCTGTTCCCAGCAAGTACAGTGTATTGGACTGAAGAGAAGCTACTGTTCTTGTCAGTTTCCTAAGCAGAGTTGAACTAGATATGCCCCGTGTGTGTAGGAAGCACAGTTCTTTTGTTCTGAGCAAGCTCACTGTTCTGGCCCTATAGGAAACACAGGAGAGTAGAAGAGTGCTGTTTTCTCAAAAGCAGAGTGTGTTTCTTGCAAGGCGAGCTAGCGTTTGTTTCCCAGTCCTAAACGGAGTTGAATCCCATGCAGTTTCTGGTCCTACGAGCAAGAGTTGTTTTCTGCTAAGAAGAGTCACTATTGCGCTCCCATTGCCATACACAGTGCAAATAGCACTCGCGTCTGTTCCCAGCAAGTACAGTGTATTGGACTGAAGAGAAGCTACTGTTCTTGTCAGTTTCCTAAGCAGAGTTGAACTAGATATGCCCCGTGTGTGTAGGAAGCACAGTTCTTTTGTTCTGAGCAAGCTCAATGTTCTGGCCCTATAGGAAACACAGGAGAGTAGAAGAGTGCTGTTTTCTCAAAAGCAGAGTGTGTTTCTTGCAAGGCGAGCTAGCGTTTGTTTCCCAGTCCTAAACGGAGTTGAATCCCATGCAGTTTCTGGTCCTACGAGCAAGAGTTGTTTTCTGCTAAGAAGAGTCACTATTGCGCTCCCATTGCCATACACAGTGCAAATAGCACTCGCGTCTGTTCCCAGCAAGTACAGTGTATTGGACTGAAGAGAAGCTACTGTTCTTGTCAGTTTCCTAAGCAGAGTTGAACTAGATATGCCCCGTGTGTGCAGGAATCACAGTTCTTTTGTTCTGAGCAAGCTCACTGTTCTGGCCCTATAGGAAACACAGGAGAGTAGAAGAGTGCTGTTTTCTCAAAAGCAGAGTGTCTTTCTTGCAAGGCGAGCTAGCGTTTGTTTCCCAGTCCTAAACGGAGTTGAATCCCATGCAGTTTCTGGTCCTACGAGCAAGAGTTGTTTTCTGCTAAGAAGAGTCACTATTGAGCTCCCATTGCCATACACAGTGCAAATAGCACTCGCGTCTGTTCCCAGCAAGTACAGTGTATTGGACTGAAGAGAAGCTACTGTTCTTGTCAGTTTCCTAAGCAGAGTTGAACTAGATATGCCCCGTGTGTGTAGGAAGCACAGTTCTTTTGTTCTGAGCAAGCTCACTGTTCTGGCCCTATAGGAAACACAGGAGAGTAGAAGAGTGCTGTTTTCTCAAAAGCAGAGTGTGTTTCTTGCAAGGCGAGCTAGCGTTTGTTTCCCAGTCCTAAACGGAGTTGAATCCCATGCAGTTTCTGGTCCTACGAGCAAGAGTTGTTTTCTGCTAAGAAGAGTCACTATTGCGCTCCCATTGCCATACACAGTGCAAATAGCACTCGCGTCTGTTCCCAGCAAGTACAGTGTATTGGACTGAAGAGAAGCTACTGTTCTTGTCAGTTTCCTAAGCAGAGTTGAACTAGATATGCCCCGTGTGTGTAGGAAGCACAGTTCTTTTGTTCTGAGCAAGCTCAATGTTCTGGCCCTATAGGAAACACAGGAGAGTAGAAGAGTGCTGTTTTCTCAAAAGCAGAGTGTGTTTCTTGCAAGGCGAGCTAGCGTTTGTTTCCCAGTCCTAAACGGAGTTGAATCCCATGCAGTTTCTGGTCCTACGAGCAAGAGTTGTTTTCTGCTAAGAAGAGTCACTATTGCGCTCCCATTGCCATACACAGTGCAAATAGCACTCGCGTCTGTTCCCAGCAAGTACAGTGTATTGGACTGAAGAGAAGCTACTGTTCTTGTCAGTTTCCTAAGCAGAGTTGAACTAGATATGCCCCGTGTGTGTAGGAAGCACAGTTCTTTTGTTCTGAGCAAGCTCACTGTTCTGGCCCTATAGGAAACACAGGAGAGTAGAAGAGTGCTGTTTTCTCAAAAGCAGAGTGTGTTTCTTGCAAGGCGAGCTAGCGTTTGTTTCCCAGTCCTAAACGGAGTTGAATCCCATGCAGTTTCTGGTCCTACGAGCAAGAGTTGTTTTCTGCTAAGAAGAGTCACTATTGCGCTCCCATTGCCATAATACACAGTGCAAATAGCACTCGCGTCTGTTCCCAGCAAGTACAGTGTATTGGACTGAAGAGAAGCTACTGTTCTTGTCAGTTTCCTAAGCAGAGTTGAACTAGATATGCCCCGTGTGTGTAGGAAGCACAGTTCTTTTGTTCTGAGCAAGCTCACTGTTCTGGCCCTATAGGAAACACAGGAGAGTAGAAGAGTGCTGTTTTCTCAAAAGCAGAGTGTGTTTCTTGCAAGGAGAGCTAGCGTTTGTTTCCCAGTCCTAAACGGAGTTGAATCCCATGCAGTTTCTGGTCCTACAAGCAAGAGTTGTTTTCTGCTAAGAAGAGTCACTATTGCGCTCCCATTGCCATACACAGTGCAAATAGCAGTCGCGTCTGTTCCCAGCAAGTACAGTGTATTGGACTGAAGAGAAGCTACTGTTCTTGTCAGTTTCCTAAGCAGAGTTGAACTAGATATGCCCCGTGTGTGTAGGAAGCACAGTTCTTTTGTTCTGAGCAAGCTCACTGTTCTGGCCCTATAGGAAACACAGGAGAGTAGAAGAGTGCTGTTTTCTCAAAAGCAGAGTGTGTTTCTTGCAAGGCGAGCTAGCGTTTGTTTCCCAGTCCTAAACGGAGTTGAATCCCATGCAGTTTCTGGTCCTACGAGCAAGAGTTGTTTTCTGCTAAGAAGAGTCACTATTGCGCTCCCATTGCCATACACAGTGCAAATAGCACTCGCGTCTGTTCCCAGCAAGTACAGTGTATTGGACTGAAGAGAAGCTACTGTTCTTGTCAGTTTCCTAAGCAGAGTTGAACTAGATATGCCCCGTGTGTGTAGGAAGCACAGTTCTTTTGTTCTGAGCAAGCTCACTGTTCTGGCCCTATAGGAAACACAGGAGAGTAGAAGAGTGCTGTTTTCTCAAAAGCAGAGTGTGTTTCTTGCAAGGCGAGCTAGCGTTTGTTTCCCAGTCCTAAACGGAGTTGAATCCCATGCAGTTTCTGGTCCTACGAGCAAGAGTTGTTTTCTGCTAAGAAGAGTCACTATTGCGCTCCCATTGCCATACACAGTGCAAATAGCACTCGCGTCTGTTCCCAGCAAGTACAGTGTATTGGACTGAAGAGAAGCTACTGTTCTTGTCAGTTTCCTAAGCAGAGTTGAACTAGATATGCCCCGTGTGTGTAGGAAGCACAGTTCTTTTGTTCTGAGCAAGCTCACTGTTCTGGCCCTATAGGAAACACAGGAGAGTAGAAGAGTGCTGTTTTCTCAAAAGCAGAGTGTGTTTCTTGCAAGGCGAGCTAGCGTTTGTTTCCCAGTCCTAAACGGAGTTGAATCCCATGCAGTTTCTGGTCCTACGAGCAAGAGTTGTTTTCTGCTAAGAAGAGTCACTATTGCGCTCCCATTGCCATACACAGTGCAAATAGCACTCGCGTCTGTTCCCAGCAAGTACAGTGTATTGGACTGAAGAGAAGCTACTGTTCTTGTCAGTTTCCTAAGCAGAGTTGAACTAGATATGCCCCGTGTGTGTAGGAAGCACAGTTCTTTTGTTCTGAGCAAGCTCACTGTTCTGGCCCTATAGGAAACACAGGAGAGTAGAAGAGTGCTGTTTTCTCAAAAGCAGAGTGTGTTTCTTGCAAGGCGAGCTAGCGTTTGTTTCCCAGTCCTAAACGGAGTTGAATCCCATGCAGTTTCTGGTCCTACGAGCAAGAGTTGTTTTCTGCTAAGAAGAGTCACTATTGCGCTCCCATTGCCATACACAGTGCAAATAGCACTCGCGTCTGTTCCCAGCAAGTACAGTGTATTGGACTGAAGAGAAGCTACCGTTCTTGTCAGTTTCCTAAGCAGAGTTGAACTAGATATGCCCCGTGTGTGCAGGAATCACAGTTCTTTTGTTCTGAGCAAGCTCACTGTTCTGGCCCTATAGGAAACACAGGAGAGTAGAAGAGTGCTGTTTTCTCAAAAGCAGAGTGTGTTTCTTGCAAGGCGAGCTAGCGTTTGTTTCCCAGTCCTAAACGGAGTTGAATCCCATGCAGTTTCTGGTCCTACGAGCAAGAGTTGTTTTCTGCTAAGAAGAGTCACTATTGCGCTCCCATTGCCATACACAGTGCAAATAGCACTCGCGTCTGTTCCCAGCAAGTACAGTGTATTGGACTGAAGAGAAGCTACTGTTCTTGTCAGTTTCCTAAGCAGAGTTGAACTAGATATGCCCCGTGTGTGTAGGAAGCACAGTTCTTTTCTTCTGAGCAAGCTCAATGTTCTGGCCCTATAGGAAACACAGGAGAGTAGAAGAGTGCTGTTTTCTCAAAAGCAGAGTGTGTTTCTTGCAAGGCGAGCTAGCGTTTGTTTCCCAGTCCTAAACGGAGTTGAATCCCATGCAGTTTCTGGTCCTACGAGCAAGAGTTGTTTTCTGCTAAGAAGAGTCACTATTGCGCTCCCATTGCCATACACAGTGCAAATAGCACTCGCGTCTGTTCCCAGCAAGTACAGTGTATTGGACTGAAGAGAAGCTACTGTTCTTGTCAGTTTCCTAAGCAGAGTTGAACTAGATATGCCCCGTGTGTGCAGGAATCACAGTTCTTTTGTTCTGAGCAAGCTCACTGTTCTGGCCCTATAGGAAACACAGGAGAGTAGAAGAGTGCTGTTTTCTCAAAAGCAGAGTGTCTTTCTTGCAAGGCGAGCTAGCGTTTGTTTCCCAGTCCTAAACGGAGTTGAATCCCATGCAGTTTCTGGTCCTACGAGCAAGAGTTGTTTTCTGCTAAGAAGAGTCACTATTGCGCTCCCATTGCCATACACAGTGCAAATAGCACTCGCGTCTGTTCCCAGCAAGTACAGTGTATTGGACTGAAGAGAAGCTACTGTTCTTGTCAGTTTCCTAAGCAGAGTTGAACTAGATATGCCCCGTGTGTGTAGGAAGCACAGTTCTTTTGTTCTGAGCAAGCTCACTGTTCTGGCCCTATAGGAAACACAGGAGAGTAGAAGAGTGCTGTTTTCTCAAAAGCAGAGTGTGTTTCTTGCAAGGCGAGCTAGCGTTTGTTTCCCAGTCCTAAACGGAGTTGAATCCCATGCAGTTTCTGGTCCTACGAGCAAGAGTTGTTTTCTGCTAAGAAGAGTCACTATTGCGCTCCCATTGCCATACACAGTGCAAATAGCACTCGCGTCTGTTCCCAGCAAGTACAGTGTATTGGACTGAAGAGAAGCTACTGTTCTTGTCAGTTTCCTAAGCAGAGTTGAACTAGATATGCCCCGTGTGTGTAGGAAGCACAGTTCTTTTGTTCTGAGCAAGCTCAATGTTCTGGCCCTATAGGAAACACAGGAGAGTAGAAGAGTGCTGTTTTCTCAAAAGCAGAGTGTGTTTCTTGCAAGGCGAGCTAGCGTTTGTTTCCCAGTCCTAAACGGAGTTGAATCCCATGCAGTTTCTGGTCCTACGAGCAAGAGTTGTTTTCTGCTAAGAAGAGTCACTATTGCGCTCCCATTGCCATACACAGTGCAAATAGCACTCGCGTCTGTTCCCAGCAAGTACAGTGTATTGGACTGAAGAGAAGCTACTGTTCTGGTCAGTTTCCTAAGCAGAGTTGAACTAGATATGCCCCGTGTGTGTAGGAAGCACAGTTCTTTTGTTCTGAGCAAGCTCACTGTTCTGGCCCTATAGGAAACACAGGAGAGTAGAAGAGTGCTGTTTTCTCAAAAGCAGAGTGTGTTTCTTGCAAGGCGAGCTAGCGTTTGTTTCCCAGTCCTAAACGGAGTTGAATCCCATGCAGTTTCTGGTCCTACGAGCAAGAGTTGTTTTCTGCTAAGAAGAGTCACTATTGCGCTCCCATTGCCATAATACACAGTGCAATTAGCACTCGCGTCTGTTCCCAGCAAGTACAGTGTATTGGACTGAAGAGAAGCTACTGTTCTTGTCAGTTTCCTAAGCAGAGTTGAACTAGATATGCCCCGTGTGTGTAGGAAGCACAGTTCTTTTGTTCTGAGCAAGCTCACTGTTCTGGCCCTATAGGAAACACAGGAGAGTAGAAGAGTGCTGTTTTCTCAAAAGCAGAGTGTGTTTCTTGCAAGGAGAGCTAGCGTTTGTTTCCCAGTCCTAAACGGAGTTGAATCCCATGCAGTTTCTGGTCCTACAAGCAAGAGTTGTTTTCTGCTAAGAAGAGTCACTATTGCGCTCCCATTGCCATACACAGTGCAAATAGCACTCGCGTCTGTTCCCAGCAAGTACAGTGTATTGGACTGAAGAGAAGCTACTGTTCTTGTCAGTTTCCTAAGCAGAGTTGAACTAGATATGCCCCGTGTGTGTAGGAAGCACAGTTCTTTTGTTCTGAGCAAGCTCACTGTTCTGGCCCTATAGGAAACACAGGAGAGTAGAAGAGTGCTGTTTTCTCAAAAGCAGAGTGTGTTTCTTGCAAGGCGAGCTAGCGTTTGTTTCCCAGTCCTAAACGGAGTTGAATCCCATGCAGTTTCTGGTCCTACGAGCAAGAGTTGTTTTCTGCTAAGAAGAGTCACTATTGCGCTCCCATTGCCATACACAGTGCAAATAGCACTCGCGTCTGTTCCCAGCAAGTACAGTGTATTGGACTGAAGAGAAGCTACTGTTCTTGTCAGTTTCCTAAGCAGAGTTGAACTAGATATGCCCCGTGTGTGTAGGAAGCACAGTTCTTTTGTTCTGAGCAAGCTCACTGTTCTGGCCCTATAGGAAACACAGGAGAGTAGAAGAGTGCTGTTTTCTCAAAAGCAGAGTGTGTTTCTTGCAAGGCGAGCTAGCGTTTGTTTCCCAGTCCTAAACGGAGTTGAATCCCATGCAGTTTCTGGTCCTACGAGCAAGAGTTGTTTTCTGCTAAGAAGAGTCACTATTGCGCTCCCATTGCCATACACAGTGCAAATAGCACTCGCGTCTGTTCCCAGCAAGTACAGTGTATTGGACTGAAGAGAAGCTACTGTTCTTGTCAGTTTCCTAAGCAGAGTTGAACTAGATATGCCCCGTGTGTGTAGGAAGCACAGTTCTTTTGTTCTGAGCAAGCTCACTGTTCTGGCCCTATAGGAAACACAGGAGAGTAGAAGAGTGCTGTTTTCTCAAAAGCAGAGTGTGTTTCTTGCAAGGCGAGCTAGCGTTTGTTTCCCAGTCCTAAACGGAGTTGAATCCCATGCAGTTTCTGGTCCTACGAGCAAGAGTTGTTTTCTGCTAAGAAGAGTCACTATTGCGCTCCCATTGCCATACACAGTGCAAATAGCACTCGCGTCTGTTCCCAGCAAGTACAGTGTATTGGACTGAAGAGAAGCTACTGTTCTTGTCAGTTTCCTAAGCAGAGTTGAACTAGATATGCCCCGTGTGTGTAGGAAGCACAGTTCTTTTGTTCTGAGCAAGCTCACTGTTCTGGCCCTATAGGAAACACAGGAGAGTAGAAGAGTGCTGTTTTCTCAAAAGCAGAGTGTGTTTCTTGCAAGGCGAGCTAGCGTTTGTTTCCCAGTCCTAAACGGAGTTGAATCCCATGCAGTTTCTGGTCCTACGAGCAAGAGTTGTTTTCTGCTAAGAAGAGTCACTATTGCGCTCCCATTGCCATACACAGTGCAAATAGCACTCGCGTCTGTTCCCAGCAAGTACAGTGTATTGGACTGAAGAGAAGCTACCGTTCTTGTCAGTTTCCTAAGCAGAGTTGAACTAGATATGCCCCGTGTGTGTAGGAAGCACAGTTCTTTTGTTCTGAGCAAGCTCAATGTTCTGGCCCTATAGGAAACACAGGAGAGTAGAAGAGTGCTGTTTTCTCAAAAGCAGAGTGTGTTTCTTGCAAGGCGAGCTAGCGTTTGTTTCCCAGTCCTAAACGGAGTTGAATCCCATGCAGTTTCTGGTCCTACGAGCAAGAGTTGTTTTCTGCTAAGAAGAGTCACTATTGCGCTCCCATTGCCATACACAGTGCAAATAGCACTCGCGTCTGTTCCCAGCAAGTACAGTGTATTGGACTGAAGAGAAGCTACTGTTCTTGTCAGTTTCCTAAGCAGAGTTGAACTAGATATGCCCCGTGTGTGTAGGAAGCACAGTTCTTTTGTTCTGAGCAAGCTCACTGTTCTGGCCCTATAGGAAACACAGGAGAGTAGAAGAGTGCTGTTTTCTCAAAAGCAGAGTGTGTTTCTTGCAAGGCGAGCTAGCGTTTGTTTCCCAGTCCTAAACGGAGTTGAATCCCATGCAGTTTCTGGTCCTACGAGCAAGAGTTGTTTTCTGCTAAGAAGAGTCACTATTGCGCTCCCATTGCCATACACAGTGCAAATAGCACTCGCGTCTGTTCCCAGCAAGTACAGTGTATTGGACTGAAGAGAAGCTACTGTTCTTGTCAGTTTCCTAAGCAGAGTTGAACTAGATATGCCCCGTGTGTGTAGGAAGCACAGTTCTTTTGTTCTGAGCAAGCTCACTGTTCTGGCCCTATAGGAAACACAGGAGAGTAGAAGAGTGCTGTTTTCTCAAAAGCAGAGTGTGTTTCTTGCAAGGCGAGCTAGCGTTTGTTTCCCAGTCCTAAACGGAGTTGAATCCCATGCAGTTTCTGGTCCTACGAGCAAGAGTTGTTTTCTGCTAAGAAGAGTCACTATTGCGCTCCCATTGCCATACACAGTGCAAATAGCACTCGCGTCTGTTCCCAGCAAGTACAGTGTATTGGACTGAAGAGAAGCTACTGTTCTTGTCAGTTTCCTAAGCAGAGTTGAACTAGATATGCCCCGTGTGTGCAGGAATCACAGTTCTTTTGTTCTGAGCAAGCTCACTGTTCTGGCCCTATAGGAAACACAGGAGAGTAGAAGAGTGCTGTTTTCTCAAAAGCAGAGTGTGTTTCTTGCAAGGCGAGCTAGCGTTTGTTTCCCAGTCCTAAACGGAGTTGAATCCCATGCAGTTTCTGGTCCTACGAGCAAGAGTTGTTTTCTGCTAAGAAGAGTCACTATTGCGCTCCCATTGCCATACACAGTGCAAATAGCACTCGCGTCTGTTCCCAGCAAGTACAGTGTATTGGACTGAAGAGAAGCTACTGTTCTTGTCAGTTTCCTAAGCAGAGTTGAACTAGATATGCCCCGTGTGTGTAGGAAGCACAGTTCTTTTGTTCTGAGCAAGCTCACTGTTCTGGCCCTATAGGAAACACAGGAGAGTAGAAGAGTGCTGTTTTCTCAAAAGCAGAGTGTGTTTCTTGCAAGGCAAGCTAGCGTTTGTTTCCCAGTCCTAAACGGAGTTGAATCCCATGCAGTTTCTGGTCCTACGAGCAAGAGTTGTTTTCTGCTAAGAAGAGTCACTATTGCGCTCCCATTGCCATACACAGTGCAAATAGCACTCGCGTCTGTTCCCAGCAAGTACAGTGTATTGGACTGAAGAGAAGCTACCGTTCTTGTCAGTTTCCTAAGCAGAGTTGAACTAGATATGCCCCGTGTGTGTAGGAAGCACAGTTCTTTTGTTGTGAGCAAGCTCAATGTTCTGGCCCTATAGGAAACACAGGAGAGTAGAAGAGTGCTGTTTTCTCAAAAGCAGAGTGTGTTTCTTGCAAGGCGAGCTAGCGTTTGTTTCCCAGTCCTAAACGGAGTTGAATCCCATGCAGTTTCTGGTCCTACGAGCAAGAGTTGTTTTCTGCTAAGAAGAGTCACTATTGCGCTCCCATTGCCATACACAGTGCAAATAGCACTCGCGTCTGTTCCCAGCAAGTACAGTGTATTGGACTGAAGAGAAGCTACTGTTCTTGTCAGTTTCCTAAGCAGAGTTGAACTAGATATGCCCCGTGTGTGTAGGAAGCACAGTTCTTTTGTTCTGAGCAAGCTCACTGTTCTGGCCCTATAGGAAACACAGGAGAGTAGAAGAGTGCTGTTTTCTCAAAAGCAGAGTGTGTTTCTTGCAAGGCGAGCTAGCGTTTGTTTCCCAGTCCTAAACGGAGTTGAATCCCATGCAGTTTCTGGTCCTACGAGCAAGAGTTGTTTTCTGCTAAGAAGAGTCACTATTGCGCTCCCATTGCCATACACAGTGCAAATAGCACTCGCGTCTGTTCCCAGCAAGTACAGTGTATTGGACTGAAGAGAAGCTACTGTTCTTGTCAGTTTCCTAAGCAGAGTTGAACTAGATATGCCCCGTGTGTGTAGGAAGCACAGTTCTTTTGTTCTGAGCAAGCTCACTGTTCTGGCCCTATAGGAAACACAGGAGAGTAGAAGAGTGCTGTTTTCTCAAAAGCAGAGTGTGTTTCTTGCAAGGCGAGCTAGCGTTTGTTTCCCAGTCCTAAACGGAGTTGAATCCCATGCAGTTTCTGGTCCTAGGAGCAAGAGTTGTTTTCTGCTAAGAAGAGTCACTATTGCGCTCCCATTGCCATACACAGTGCAAATAGCACTCGCGTCTGTTCCCAGCAAGTACAGTGTATTGGACTGAAGAGAAGCTACTGTTCTTGTCAGTTTCCTAAGCAGAGTTGAACTAGATATGCCCCGTGTGTGCAGGAATCACAGTTCTTTTGTTCTGAGCAAGCTCACTGTTCTGGCCCTATAGGAAACACAGGAGAGTAGAAGAGTGCTGTTTTCTCAAAAGCAGAGTGTCTTTCTTGCAAGGCGAGCTAGCGTTTGTTTCCCAGTCCTAAACGGAGTTGAATCCCATGCAGTTTCTGGTCCTACGAGCAAGAGTTGTTTTCTGCTAAGAAGAGTCACTATTGCGCTCCCATTGCCATACACAGTGCAAATAGCACTCGCGTCTGTTCCCAGCAAGTACAGTGTATTGGACTGAAGAGAAGCTACTGTTCTGGTCAGTTTCCTAAGCAGAGTTGAACTAGATATGCCCCGTGTGTGTAGGAAGCACAGTTCTTTTGTTCTGAGCAAGCTCACTGTTCTGGCCCTATAGGAAACACAGGAGAGTAGAAGAGTGCTGTTTTCTCAAAAGCAGAGTGTGTTTCTTGCAAGGCGAGCTAGCGTTTGTTTCCCAGTCCTAAACGGAGTTGAATCCCATGCAGTTTCTGGTCCTACGAGCAAGAGTTGTTTTCTGCTAAGAAGAGTCACTATTGCGCTCCCATTGCCATACACAGTGCAAATAGCACTCGCGTCTGTTCCCAGCAAGTACAGTGTATTGGACTGAAGAGAAGCTACTGTTCTTGTCAGTTTCCTAAGCAGAGTTGAACTAGATATGCCCCGTGTGTGTAGGAAGCACAGTTCTTTTGTTCTGAGCAAGCTCACTGTTCTGGCCCTATAGGAAACACAGGAGAGTAGAAGAGTGCTGTTTTCTCAAAAGCAGAGTGTGTTTCTTGCAAGGCGAGCTAGCGTTTGTTTCCCAGTCCTAAACGGAGTTGAATCCCATGCAGTTTCTGGTCCTACTAGCAAGAGTTGTTTTCTGCTAAGAAGAGTCACTATTGCGCTCCCATTGCCATACACAGTGCAAATAGCACTCGCGTCTGTTCCCAGCAAGTACAGTGTATTGGACTGAAGAGAAGCTACTGTTCTTGTCAGTTTCCTAAGCAGAGTTGAACTAGATATGCCCCGTGTGTGTAGGAAGCACAGTTCTTTTGTTCTGAGCAAGCTCAATGTTCTGGCCCTATAGGAAACACAGGAGAGTAGAAGAGTGCTGTTTTCTCAAAAGCAGAGTGTGTTTCTTGCAAGGCGAGCTAGCGTTTGTTTCCCAGTCCCTAAACGGAGTTGAATCCCATGCAGTTTCTGGTCCTACGAGCAAGAGTTGTTTTCTGCTAAGAAGAGTCACTATTGCGCTCCCATTGCCATACACAGTGCAAATAGCACTCGCGTCTGTTCCCAGCAAGTACAGTGTATTGGACTGAAGAGAAGCTACTGTTCTTGTCAGTTTCCTAAGCAGAGTTGAACTAGATATGCCCCGTGTGTGTAGGAAGCACAGTTCTTTTGTTCTGAGCAAGCTCACTGTTCTGGCCCTATAGGAAACACAGGAGAGTAGAAGAGTGCTGTTTTCTCAAAGCAGAGTGTGTTTCTTGCAAGGCGAGCTAGCGTTTGTTTCCCAGTCCTAAACGGAGTTGAATCCCATGCAGTTTCTGGTCCTACGAGCAAGAGTTGTTTTCTGCTAAGAAGAGTCACTATTGCGCTCCCATTGCCATAATACACAGTGCAATAGCACTCGCGTCTGTTCCCAGCAAGTACAGTGTATTGGACTGAAGAGAAGCTACTGTCTTGTCAGTTTCCTAAGCAGAGTTGAACTAGATATGCCCCGTGTGTGTAGGAAGCACAGTTCTTTTGTTCTGAGCAAGCTCACTGTTCTGGCCCTATAGGAAACACAGGAGAGTAGAAGAGTGCTGTTTTCTCAAAAGCAGAGTGTGTTCTTGCAAGGAGAGCTAGCGTTTGTTTCCCAGTCCTAAACGGAGTTGAATCCCATGCAGTTTCTGGTCCTACAAGCAAGAGTTGTTTTCTGCTAAGAAGAGTCACTATTGCGCTCCCATTGCCATACACAGTGCAAATAGCACTCGCGTCTGTTCCCAGCAAGTACAGTGTATTGGACTGAAGAGAAGCTACTGTTCTTGTCAGTTTCCTAAGCAGAGTTGAACTAGATATGCCCCGTGTGTGTAGGAAGCACAGTTCTTTTGTTCTGAGCAAGCTCACTGTTCTGGGCCCTATAGGAAACACAGGAGAGTAGAAGAGTGCTGTTTTCTCAAAAGCAGAGTGTGTTTCTTGCAAGGCGAGCTAGCGTTTGTTTCCCAGTCCTAAACGGAGTTGAATCCCATGCAGTTTCTGGTCCTACGAGCAAGAGTTGTTTTCTGCTAAGAAGAGTCACTATTGCGCTCCCATTGCCATACACAGTGCAAATAGCACTCGCGTCTGTTCCCAGCAAGTACAGTGTATTGGACTGAAGAGAAGCTACTGTTCTTGTCAGTTTCCTAAGCAGAGTTGAACTAGATATGCCCCGTGTGTGTAGGAAGCACAGTTCTTTTGTTCTGAGCAAGCTCACTGTTCTGGCCCTATAGGAAACACAGGAGAGTAGAAGAGTGCTGTTTTCTCAAAAGCAGAGTGTGTTTCTTGCAAGGCGAGCTAGCGTTTGTTTCCCAGTCCTAAACGGAGTTGAATCCCATGCAGTTTCTGGTCCTACGAGCAAGAGTTGTTTTCTGCTAAGAAGAGTCACTATTGCGCTCCCATTGCCATACACAGTGCAAATAGCACTCGCGTCTGTTCCCAGCAAGTACAGTGTATTGGACTGAAGAGAAGCTACTGTTCTTGTCAGTTTCCTAAGCAGAGTTGAACTAGATATGCCCCGTGTGTGTAGGAAGCACAGTTCTTTTGTTCTGAGCAAGCTCACTGTTCTGGCCCTATAGGAAACACAGGAGAGTAGAAGAGTGCTGTTTTCTCAAAGCAGAGTGTGTTTCTTGCAAGGCGAGCTAGCGTTTGTTTCCCAGTCCTAAACGGAGTTGAATCCCATGCAGTTTCTGGTCCTACAAGCAAGAGTTGTTTTCTGCTAAGAAGAGTCACTATTGCGCTCCCATTGCCATACACAGTGCAAATAGCACTCGCGGTCTGTTTCCAGCAAGTACAGTGTATTGGACTGAAGAGAAGCTACTGTTCTTGTCAGTTTCCTAAGCAGAGTTGAACTAGATATGCCCCGTGTGTGTAGGAAGCACAGTTCTTTTGTTCTGAGCAAGCTCAATGTTCTGGCCCTATAGGAAACACAGGAGAGTAGAAGAGTGCTGTTTTCTCAAAAGCAGAGTGTGTTTCTTGCAAGGCGAGCTAGCGTTTGTTTCCCAGTCCTAAACGGAGTTGAATCCCATGCAGTTTCTGGTCCTACGAGCAAGAGTTGTTTTCTGCTAAGAAGAGTCACTATTGCGCTCCCATTGCCATACACAGTGCAAATAGCACTCGCGTCTGTTCCCAGCAAGTACAGTGTATTGGACTGAAGAGAAGCTACTGTTCTTGTCAGTTTCCTAAGCAGAGTTGAACTAGATATGCCCCGTGTGTGTAGGAAGCACAGTTCTTTTGTTCTGAGCAAGCTCACTGTTCTGGCCCTATAGGAAACACAGGAGAGTAGAAGAGTGCTGTTTTCTCAAAAGCAGAGTGTGTTTCTTGCAAGGCGAGCTAGCGTTTGTTTCCCAGTCCTAAACGGAGTTGAATCCCATGCAGTTTCTGGTCCTACGAGCAAGAGTTGTTTTCTGCTAAGAAGAGTCACTATTGCGCTCCCATTGCCATACACAGTGCAAATAGCACTCGCGTCTGTTCCCAGCAAGTACAGTGTATTGGACTGAAGAGAAGCTACTGTTCTTGTCAGTTTCCTAAGCAGAGTTGAACTAGATATGCCCCGTGTGTGTAGGAAGCACAGTTCTTTTGTTCTGAGCAAGCTCACTGTTCTGGCCCTATAGGAAACACAGGAGAGTAGAAGAGTGCTGTTTTCTCAAAAGCAGAGTGTGTTTCTTGCAAGGCGAGCTAGCGTTTGTTTCCCAGTCCTAAACGGAGTTGAATCCCATGCAGTTTCTGGTCCTACGAGCAAGAGTTGTTTTCTGCTAAGAAGAGTCACTATTGCGCTCCCATTGCCATACACAGTGCAAATAGCACTCGCGTCTGTTCCCAGCAAGTACAGTGTATTGGACTGAAGAGAAGCTACTGTTCTTGTCAGTTTCCTAAGCAGAGCTGAACTAGATATGCCCCGTGTGTGTAGGAAGCACAGTTCTTTTGTTCTGAGCAAGCTCACTGTTCTGGCCCTATAGGAAACACAGGAGAGTAGAAGAGTGCTGTTTTCTCAAAAGCAGAGTGTGTTTCTTGCAAGGCGAGCTAGCGTTTGTTTCCCAGTCCTAAACGGAGTTGAATCCCATGCAGTTTCTGGTCCTACGAGCAAGAGTTGTTTTCTGCTAAGAAGAGTCACTATTGCGCTCCCATTGCCATACACAGTGCAAATAGCACTCGCGTCTGTTCCCAGCAAGTACAGTGTATTGGACTGAAGAGAAGCTACTGTTCTTGTCAGTTTCCTAAGCAGAGTTGAACTAGATATGCCCCGTGTGTGTAGGAAGCACAGTTCTTTTGTTCTGAGCAAGCTCACTGTTCTGGCCCTATAGGAAACACAGGAGAGTAGAAGAGTGCTGTTTTCTCAAAAGCAGAGTGTGTTTCTTGCAAGGCGAGCTAGCGTTTGTTTCCCAGTCCTAAACGGAGTTGAATCCCATGCAGTTTCTGGTCCTACGAGCAAGAGTTGTTTTCTGCTAAGAAGAGTCACTATTGCGCTCCCATTGCCATACACAGTGCAAATAGCACTCGCGTCTGTTCCCAGCAAGTACAGTGTATTGGACTGAAGAGAAGCTACTGTTCTTGTCAGTTTCCTAAGCAGAGTTGAACTAGATATGCCCCGTGTGTGTAGGAAGCACAGTTCTTTTGTTCTGAGCAAGCTCACTGTTCTGGCCCTATAGGAAACACAGGAGAGTAGAAGAGTGCTGTTTTCTCAAAAGCAGAGTGTGTTTCTTGCAAGGCGAGCTAGCGTTTGTTTCCCAGTCCTAAACGGAGTTGAATCCCATGCAGTTTCTGCTCCTACGAGCAAGAGTTGTTTTCTGCTAAGAAGAGTCACTATTGCGCTCCCATTGCCATACACAGTGCAAATAGCACTCGCGTCTGTTCCCAGCAAGTACAGTGTATTGGACTGAAGAGAAGCTACTGTTCTTGTCAGTTTCCTAAGCAGAGTTGAACTAGATATGCCCCGTGTGTGTAGGAAGCACAGTTCTTTTGTTCTGAGCAAGCTCAATGTTCTGGCCCTATAGGAAACACAGGAGAGTAGAAGAGTGCTGTTTTCTCAAAAGCAGAGTGTGTTTCTTGCAAGGCGAGCTAGCGTTTGTTTCCCAGTCCTAAACGGAGTTGAATCCCATGCAGTTTCTGGTCCTACGAGCAAGAGTTGTTTTCTGCTAAGAAGAGTCACTATTGCGCTCCCATTGCCATACACAGTGCAAATAGCACTCGCGTCTGTTCCCAGCAAGTACAGTGTATTGGACTGAAGAGAAGCTACTGTTCTTGTCAGTTTCCTAAGCAGAGCTGAACTAGATATGCCCCGTGTGTGTAGGAAGCACAGTTCTTTTGTTCTGAGCAAGCTCACTGTTCTGGCCCTATAGGAAACACAGGAGAGTAGAAGAGTGCTGTTTTCTCAAAAGCAGAGTGTGTTTCTTGCAAGGCGAGCTAGCGTTTGTTTCCCAGTCCTAAACGGAGTTGAATCCCATGCAGTTTCTGGTCCTACGAGCAAGAGTTGTTTTCTGCTAAGAAGAGTCACTATTGCGCTCCCATTGCCATACACAGTGCAAATAGCACTCGCGTCTGTTCCCAGCAAGTACAGTGTATTGGACTGAAGAGAAGCTACTGTTCTTGTCAGTTTCCTAAGCAGAGTTGAACTAGATATGCCCCGTGTGTGTAGGAAGCACAGTTCTTTTGTTCTGAGCAAGCTCACTGTTCTGGCCCTATAGGAAACACAGGAGAGTAGAAGAGTGCTGTTTTCTCAAAAGCAGAGTGTGTTTCTTGCAAGGCGAGCTAGCGTTTGTTTCCCAGTCCTAAACGGAGTTGAATCCCATGCAGTTTCTGGTCCTACGAGCAAGAGTTGTTTTCTGCTAAGAAGAGTCACTATTGCGCTCCCATTGCCATACACAGTGCAAATAGCACTCGCGTCTGTTCCCAGCAAGTACAGTGTATTGGACTGAAGAGAAGCTACTGTTCTTGTCAGTTTCCTAAGCAGAGTTGAACTAGATATGCCCCGTGTGTGTAGGAAGCACAGTTCTTTTGTTCTGAGCAAGCTCACTGTTCTGGCCCTATAGGAAACACAGGAGAGTAGAAGAGTGCTGTTTTCTCAAAAGCAGAGTGTGTTTCTTGCAAGGCGAGCTAGCGTTTGTTTCCCAGTCCTAAACGGAGTTGAATCCCATGCAGTTTCTGGTCCTACGAGCAAGAGTTGTTTTCTGCTAAGAAGAGTCACTATTGCGCTCCCATTGCCATACACAGTGCAAATAGCACTCGCGTCTGTTCCCAGCAAGTACAGTGTATTGGACTGAAGAGAAGCTACTGTTCTTGTCAGTTTCCTAAGCAGAGTTGAACTAGATATGCCCCGTGTGTGTAGGAAGCACAGTTCTTTTGTTCTGAGCAAGCTCACTGTTCTGGCCCTATAGGAAACACAGGAGAGTAGAAGAGTGCTGTTTTCTCAAAAGCAGAGTGTGTTTCTTGCAAGGCGAGCTAGCGTTTGTTTCCCAGTCCTAAACGGAGTTGAATCCCATGCAGTTTCTGGTCCTACGAGCAAGAGTTGTTTTCTGCTAAGAAGAGTCACTATTGCGCTCCCATTGCCATACACAGTGCAAATAGCACTCGCGTCTGTTCCCAGCAAGTACAGTGTATTGGACTGAAGAGAAGCTACTGTTCTTGTCAGTTTCCTAAGCAGAGTTGAACTAGATATGCCCCGTGTGTGTAGGAAGCACAGTTCTTTTGTTCTGAGCAAGCTCACTGTTCTGGCCCTATAGGAAACACAGGAGAGTAGAAGAGTGCTGTTTTCTCAAAAGCAGAGTGTGTTTCTTGCAAGGCGAGCTAGCGTTTGTTTCCCAGTCCTAAACGGAGTTGAATCCCATGCAGTTTCTGGTCCTACGAGCAAGAGTTGTTTTCTGCTAAGAAGAGTCACTATTGCGCTCCCATTGCCATACACAGTGCAAATAGCACTCGCGTCTGTTCCCAGCAAGTACAGTGTATTGGACTGAAGAGAAGCTACTGTTCTTGTCAGTTTCCTAAGCAGAGTTGAACTAGATATGCCCCGTGTGTGTAGGAAGCACAGTTCTTTTGTTCTGAGCAAGCTCACTGTTCTGGCCCTATAGGAAACACAGGAGAGTAGAAGAGTGCTGTTTTCTCAAAAGCAGAGTGTGTTTCTTGCAAGGCGAGCTAGCGTTTGTTTCCCAGTCCTAAACGGAGTTGAATCCCATGCAGTTTCTGGTCCTACGAGCAAGAGTTGTTTTCTGCTAAGAAGAGTCACTATTGCGCTCCCATTGCCATAATACACAGTGCAAATAGCACTCGCGTCTGTTCCCAGCAAGTACAGTGTATTGGACTGAAGAGAAGCTACTGTTCTTGTCAGTTTCCTAAGCAGAGTTGAACTAGATATGCCCCGTGTGTGTAGGAAGCACAGTTCTTTTGTTCTGAGCAAGCTCACTGTTCTGGCCCTATAGGAAACACAGGAGAGTAGAAGAGTGCTGTTTTCTCAAAAGCAGAGTGTGTTTCTTGCAAGGAGAGCTAGCGTTTGTTTCCCAGTCCTAAACGGAGTTGAATCCCATGCAGTTTCTGGTCCTACAAGCAAGAGTTGTTTTCTGCTAAGAAGAGTCACTATTGCGCTCCCATTGCCATACACAGTGCAAATAGCACTCGCGTCTGTTCCCAGCAAGTACAGTGTATTGGACTGAAGAGAAGCTACTGTTCTTGTCAGTTTCCTAAGCAGAGTTGAACTAGATATGCCCCGTGTGTGTAGGAAGCACAGTTCTTTTGTTCTGAGCAAGCTCACTGTTCTGGCCCTATAGGAAACACAGGAGAGTAGAAGAGTGCTGTTTTCTCAAAAGCAGAGTGTGTTTCTTGCAAGGCGAGCTAGCGTTTGTTTCCCAGTCCTAAACGGAGTTGAATCCCATGCAGTTTCTGGTCCTACGAGCAAGAGTTGTTTTCTGCTAAGAAGAGTCACTATTGCGCTCCCATTGCCATACACAGTGCAAATAGCACTCGCGTCTGTTCCCAGCAAGTACAGTGTATTGGACTGAAGAGAAGCTACTGTTCTTGTCAGTTTCCTAAGCAGAGTTGAACTAGATATGCCCCGTGTGTGTAGGAAGCACAGTTCTTTTGTTCTGAGCAAGCTCACTGTTCTGGCCCTATAGGAAACACAGGAGAGTAGAAGAGTGCTGTTTTCTCAAAAGCAGAGTGTGTTTCTTGCAAGGCGAGCTAGCGTTTGTTTCCCAGTCCTAAACGGAGTTGAATCCCATGCAGTTTCTGGTCCTACGAGCAAGAGTTGTTTTCTGCTAAGAAGAGTCACTATTGCGCTCCCATTGCCATACACAGTGCAAATAGCACTCGCGTCTGTTCCCAGCAAGTACAGTGTATTGGACTGAAGAGAAGCTACTGTTCTTGTCAGTTTCCTAAGCAGAGTTGAACTAGATATGCCCCGTGTGTGTAGGAAGCACAGTTCTTTTGTTCTGAGCAAGCTCACTGTTCTGGCCCTATAGGAAACACAGGAGAGTAGAAGAGTGCTGTTTTCTCAAAAGCAGAGTGTGTTTCTTGCAAGGCGAGCTAGCGTTTGTTTCCCAGTCCTAAACGGAGTTGAATCCCATGCAGTTTCTGGTCCTACGAGCAAGAGTTGTTTTCTGCTAAGAAGAGTCACTATTGCGCTCCCATTGCCATACACAGTGCAAATAGCACTCGCGTCTGTTCCCAGCAAGTACAGTGTATTGGACTGAAGAGAAGCTACTGTTCTTGTCAGTTTCCTAAGCAGAGTTGAACTAGATATGCCCCGTGTGTGTAGGAAGCACAGTTCTTTTGTTCTGAGCAAGCTCACTGTTCTGGCCCTATAGGAAACACAGGAGAGTAGAAGAGTGCTGTTTTCTCAAAAGCAGAGTGTGTTTCTTGCAAGGCGAGCTAGCGTTTGTTTCCCAGTCCTAAACGGAGTTGAATCCCATGCAGTTTCTGGTCCTACGAGCAAGAGTTGTTTTCTGCTAAGAAGAGTCACTATTGCGCTCCCATTGCCATAATACACAGTGCAAATAGCACTCGCGTCTGTTCCCAGCAAGTACAGTGTATTGGACTGAAGAGAAGCTACTGTTCTTGTCAGTTTCCTAAGCAGAGTTGAACTAGATATGCCCCGTGTGTGTAGGAAGCACAGTTCTTTTGTTCTGAGCAAGCTCACTGTTCTGGCCCTATAGGAAACACAGGAGAGTAGAAGAGTGCTGTTTTCTCAAAAGCAGAGTGTGTTTCTTGCAAGGAGAGCTAGCGTTTGTTTCCCAGTCCTAAACGGGGTTGAATCCCATGCAGTTTCTGGTCCTACAAGCAAGAGTTGTTTTCTGCTAAGAAGAGTCACTATTGCGCTCCCATTGCCATACACAGTGCAAATAGCACTCGCGTCTGTTCCCAGCAAGTACAGTGTATTGGACTGAAGAGAAGCTACTGTTCTTGTCAGTTTCCTAAGCAGAGTTGAACTAGATATGCCCCGTGTGTGTAGGAAGCACAGTTCTTTTGTTCTGAGCAAGCTCACTGTTCTGGCCCTATAGGAAACACAGGAGAGTAGAAGAGTGCTGTTTTCTCAAAAGCAGAGTGTGTTTCTTGCAAGGCGAGCTAGCGTTTGTTTCCCAGTCCTAAACGGAGTTGAATCCCATGCAGTTTCTGGTCCTACGAGCAAGAGTTGTTTTCTGCTAAGAAGAGTCACTATTGCGCTCCCATTGCCATACACAGTGCAAATAGCACTCGCGTCTGTTCCCAGCAAGTACAGTGTATTGGACTGAAGAGAAGCTACTGTTCTTGTCAGTTTCCTAAGCAGAGTTGAACTAGATATGCCCCGTGTGTGTAGGAAGCACAGTTCTTTTGTTCTGAGCAAGCTCACTGTTCTGGCCCTATAGGAAACACAGGAGAGTAGAAGAGTGCTGTTTTCTCAAAAGCAGAGTGTGTTTCTTGCAAGGCGAGCTAGCGTTTGTTTCCCAGTCCTAAACGGAGTTGAATCCCATGCAGTTTCTGGTCCTACGAGCAAGAGTTGTTTTCTGCTAAGAAGAGTCACTATTGCGCTCCCATTGCCATACACAGTGCAAATAGCACTCGCGTCTGTTCCCAGCAAGTACAGTGTATTGGACTGAAGAGAAGCTACTGTTCTTGTCAGTTTCCTAAGCAGAGTTGAACTAGATATGCCCCGTGTGTGTAGGAAGCACAGTTCTTTTGTTCTGAGCAAGCTCAATGTTCTGGCCCTATAGGAAACACAGGAGAGTAGAAGAGTGCTGTTTTCTCAAAAGCAGAGTGTGTTTCTTGCAAGGCGAGCTAGCGTTTGTTTCCCAGTCCTAAACGGAGTTGAATCCCATGCAGTTTCTGGTCCTACGAGCAAGAGTTGTTTTCTGCTAAGAAGAGTCACTATTGCGCTCCCATTGCCATACACAGTGCAAATAGCACTCGCGTCTGTTCCCAGCAAGTACAGTGTATTGGACTGAAGAGAAGCTACTGTTCTTGTCAGTTTCCTAAGCAGAGTTGAACTAGATATGCCCCGTGTGTGTAGGAAGCACAGTTCTTTTCTTCTGAGCAAGCTCAATGTTCTGGCCCTATAGGAAACACAGGAGAGTAGAAGAGTGCTGTTTTCTCAAAAGCAGAGTGTGTTTCTTGCAAGGCGAGCTAGCGTTTGTTTCCCAGTCCTAAACGGAGTTGAATCCCATGCAGTTTCTGGTCCTACGAGCAAGAGTTGTTTTCTGCTAAGAAGAGTCACTATTGCGCTCCCATTGCCATACACAGTGCAAATAGCACTCGCGTCTGTTCCCAGCAAGTACAGTGTATTGGACTGAAGAGAAGCTACTGTTCTTGTCAGTTTCCTAAGCAGAGTTGAACTAGATATGCCCCGTGTGTGTAGGAAGCACAGTTCTTTTGTTCTGAGCAAGCTCACTGTTCTGGCCCTATAGGAAACACAGGAGAGTAGAAGAGTGCTGTTTTCTCAAAAGCAGAGTGTGTTTCTTGCAAGGCGAGCTAGCGTTTGTTTCCCAGTCCTAAACGGAGTTGAATCCCATGCAGTTTCTGGTCCTACGAGCAAGAGTTGTTTTCTGCTAAGAAGAGTCACTATTGCGCTCCCATTGCCATAATACACAGTGCAAATAGCACTCGCGTCTGTTCCCAGCAAGTACAGTGTATTGGACTGAAGAGAAGCTACTGTTCTTGTCAGTTTCCTAAGCAGAGTTGAACTAGATATGCCCCGTGTGTGTAGGAAGCACAGTTCTTTTGTTCTGAGCAAGCTCACTGTTCTGGCCCTATAGGAAACACAGGAGAGTAGAAGAGTGCTGTTTTCTCAAAAGCAGAGTGTGTTTCTTGCAAGGAGAGCTAGCGTTTGTTTCCCAGTCCTAAACGGAGTTGAATCCCATGCAGTTTCTGGTCCTACAAGCAAGAGTTGTTTTCTGCTAAGAAGAGTCACTATTGCGCTCCCATTGCCATACACAGTGCAAATAGCACTCGCGTCTGTTCCCAGCAAGTACAGTGTATTGGACTGAAGAGAAGCTACTGTTCTTGTCAGTTTCCTAAGCAGAGTTGAACTAGATATGCCCCGTGTGTGTAGGAAGCACAGTTCTTTTGTTCTGAGCAAGCTCACTGTTCTGGCCCTATAGGAAACACAGGAGAGTAGAAGAGTGCTGTTTTCTCAAAAGCAGAGTGTGTTTCTTGCAAGGCGAGCTAGCGTTTGTTTCCCAGTCCTAAACGGAGTTGAATCCCATGCAGTTTCTGGTCCTACGAGCAAGAGTTGTTTTCTGCTAAGAAGAGTCACTATTGCGCTCCCATTGCCATACACAGTGCAAATAGCACTCGCGTCTGTTCCCAGCAAGTACAGTGTATTGGACTGAAGAGAAGCTACTGTTCTTGTCAGTTTCCTAAGCAGAGTTGAACTAGATATGCCCCGTGTGTGTAGGAAGCACAGTTCTTTTGTTCTGAGCAAGCTCACTGTTCTGGCCCTATAGGAAACACAGGAGAGTAGAAGAGTGCTGTTTTCTCAAAAGCAGAGTGTGTTTCTTGCAAGGCGAGCTAGCGTTTGTTTCCCAGTCCTAAACGGAGTTGAATCCCATGCAGTTTCTGGTCCTACGAGCAAGAGTTGTTTTCTGCTAAGAAGAGTCACTATTGCGCTCCCATTGCCATACACAGTGCAAATAGCACTCGCGTCTGTTCCCAGCAAGTACAGTGTATTGGACTGAAGAGAAGCTACTGTTCTTGTCAGTTTCCTAAGCAGAGTTGAACTAGATATGCCCCGTGTGTGTAGGAAGCACAGTTCTTTTGTTCTGAGCAAGCTCACTGTTCTGGCCCTATAGGAAACACAGGAGAGTAGAAGAGTGCTGTTTTCTCAAAAGCAGAGTGTGTTTCTTGCAAGGCAAGCTAGCGTTTGTTTCCCAGTCCTAAACGGAGTTGAATCCCATGCAGTTTCTGGTCCTACGAGCAAGAGTTGTTTTCTGCTAAGAAGAGTCACTATTGCGCTCCCATTGCCATACACAGTGCAAATAGCACTCGCGTCTGTTCCCAGCAAGTACAGTGTATTGGACTGAAGAGAAGCTACCGTTCTTGTCAGTTTCCTAAGCAGAGTTGAACTAGATATGCCCCGTGTGTGTAGGAAGCACAGTTCTTTTGTTGTGAGCAAGCTCAATGTTCTGGCCCTATAGGAAACACAGGAGAGTAGAAGAGTGCTGTTTTCTCAAAAGCAGAGTGTGTTTCTTGCAAGGCGAGCTAGCGTTTGTTTCCCAGTCCTAAACGGAGTTGAATCCCATGCAGTTTCTGGTCCTACGAGCAAGAGTTGTTTTCTGCTAAGAAGAGTCACTATTGCGCTCCCATTGCCATAATACACAGTGCAAATAGCACTCGCGTCTGTTCCCAGCAAGTACAGTGTATTGGACTGAAGAGAAGCTACTGTTCTTGTCAGTTTCCTAAGCAGAGTTGAACTAGATATGCCCCGTGTGTGTAGGAAGCACAGTTCTTTTGTTCTGAGCAAGCTCACTGTTCTGGCCCTATAGGAAACACAGGAGAGTAGAAGAGTGCTGTTTTCTCAAAAGCAGAGTGTGTTTCTTGCAAGGCGAGCTAGCGTTTGTTTCCCAGTCCTAAACGGAGTTGAATCCCATGCAGTTTCTGGTCCTACGAGCAAGAGTTGTTTTCTGCTAAGAAGAGTCACTATTGCGCTCCCATTGCCATACACAGTGCAAATAGCACTCGCGTCTGTTCCCAGCAAGTACAGTGTATTGGACTGAAGAGAAGCTACTGTTCTTGTCAGTTTCCTAAGCAGAGTTGAACTAGATATGCCCCGTGTGTGTAGGAAGCACAGTTCTTTTGTTCTGAGCAAGCTCACTGTTCTGGCCCTATAGGAAACACAGGAGAGTAGAAGAGTGCTGTTTTCTCAAAAGCAGAGTGTGTTTCTTGCAAGGCGAGCTAGCGTTTGTTTCCCAGTCCTAAACGGAGTTGAATCCCATGCAGTTTCTGGTCCTACGAGCAAGAGTTGTTTTCTGCTAAGAAGAGTCACTATTGCGCTCCCATTGCCATACACAGTGCAAATAGCACTCGCGTCTGTTCCCAGCAAGTACAGTGTATTGGACTGAAGAGAAGCTACTGTTCTTGTCAGTTTCCTAAGCAGAGTTGAACTAGATATGCCCCGTGTGTGTAGGAAGCACAGTTCTTTTGTTCTGAGCAAGCTCAATGTTCTGGCCCTATAGGAAACACAGGAGAGTAGAAGAGTGCTGTTTTCTCAAAAGCAGAGTGTGTTTCTTGCAAGGCGAGCTAGCGTTTGTTTCCCAGTCCTAAACGGAGTTGAATCCCATGCAGTTTCTGGTCCTACGAGCAAGAGTTGTTTTCTGCTAAGAAGAGTCACTATTGCGCTCCCATTGCCATACACAGTGCAAATAGCACTCGCGTCTGTTCCCAGCAAGTACAGTGTATTGGACTGAAGAGAAGCTACTGTTCTTGTCAGTTTCCTAAGCAGAGTTGAACTAGATATGCCCCGTGTGTGTAGGAAGCACAGTTCTTTTCTTCTGAGCAAGCTCAATGTTCTGGCCCTATAGGAAACACAGGAGAGTAGAAGAGTGCTGTTTTCTCAAAAGCAGAGTGTGTTTCTTGCAAGGCGAGCTAGCGTTTGTTTCCCAGTCCTAAACGGAGTTGAATCCCATGCAGTTTCTGGTCCTACGAGCAAGAGTTGTTTTCTGCTAAGAAGAGTCACTATTGCGCTCCCATTGCCATACACAGTGCAAATAGCACTCGCGTCTGTTCCCAGCAAGTACAGTGTATTGGACTGAAGAGAAGCTACTGTTCTTGTCAGTTTCCTAAGCAGAGTTGAACTAGATATGCCCCGTGTGTGTAGGAAGCACAGTTCTTTTGTTCTGAGCAAGCTCACTGTTCTGGCCCTATAGGAAACACAGGAGAGTAGAAGAGTGCTGTTTTCTCAAAAGCAGAGTGTGTTTCTTGCAAGGCGAGCTAGCGTTTGTTTCCCAGTCCTAAACGGAGTTGAATCCCATGCAGTTTCTGGTCCTACGAGCAAGAGTTGTTTTCTGCTAAGAAGAGTCACTATTGCGCTCCCATTGCCATAATACACAGTGCAAATAGCACTCGCGTCTGTTCCCAGCAAGTACAGTGTATTGGACTGAAGAGAAGCTACTGTTCTTGTCAGTTTCCTAAGCAGAGTTGAACTAGATATGCCCCGTGTGTGTAGGAAGCACAGTTCTTTTGTTCTGAGCAAGCTCACTGTTCTGGCCCTATAGGAAACACAGGAGAGTAGAAGAGTGCTGTTTTCTCAAAAGCAGAGTGTGTTTCTTGCAAGGAGAGCTAGCGTTTGTTTCCCAGTCCTAAACGGAGTTGAATCCCATGCAGTTTCTGGTCCTACAAGCAAGAGTTGTTTTCTGCTAAGAAGAGTCACTATTGCGCTCCCATTGCCATACACAGTGCAAATAGCACTCGCGTCTGTTCCCAGCAAGTACAGTGTATTGGACTGAAGAGAAGCTACTGTTCTTGTCAGTTTCCTAAGCAGAGTTGAACTAGATATGCCCCGTGTGTGTAGGAAGCACAGTTCTTTTGTTCTGAGCAAGCTCACTGTTCTGGCCCTATAGGAAACACAGGAGAGTAGAAGAGTGCTGTTTTCTCAAAAGCAGAGTGTGTTTCTTGCAAGGCGAGCTAGCGTTTGTTTCCCAGTCCTAAACGGAGTTGAATCCCATGCAGTTTCTGGTCCTACGAGCAAGAGTTGTTTTCTGCTAAGAAGAGTCACTATTGCGCTCCCATTGCCATACACAGTGCAAATAGCACTCGCGTCTGTTCCCAGCAAGTACAGTGTATTGGACTGAAGAGAAGCTACTGTTCTTGTCAGTTTCCTAAGCAGAGTTGAACTAGATATGCCCCGTGTGTGTAGGAAGCACAGTTCTTTTGTTCTGAGCAAGCTCACTGTTCTGGCCCTATAGGAAACACAGGAGAGTAGAAGAGTGCTGTTTTCTCAAAAGCAGAGTGTGTTTCTTGCAAGGCGAGCTAGCGTTTGTTTCCCAGTCCTAAACGGAGTTGAATCCCATGCAGTTTCTGGTCCTACGAGCAAGAGTTGTTTTCTGCTAAGAAGAGTCACTATTGCGCTCCCATTGCCATACACAGTGCAAATAGCACTCGCGTCTGTTCCCAGCAAGTACAGTGTATTGGACTGAAGAGAAGCTACTGTTCTTGTCAGTTTCCTAAGCAGAGTTGAACTAGATATGCCCCGTGTGTGTAGGAAGCACAGTTCTTTTGTTCTGAGCAAGCTCACTGTTCTGGCCCTATAGGAAACACAGGAGAGTAGAAGAGTGCTGTTTTCTCAAAAGCAGAGTGTGTTTCTTGCAAGGCAAGCTAGCGTTTGTTTCCCAGTCCTAAACGGAGTTGAATCCCATGCAGTTTCTGGTCCTACGAGCAAGAGTTGTTTTCTGCTAAGAAGAGTCACTATTGCGCTCCCATTGCCATACACAGTGCAAATAGCACTCGCGTCTGTTCCCAGCAAGTACAGTGTATTGGACTGAAGAGAAGCTACCGTTCTTGTCAGTTTCCTAAGCAGAGTTGAACTAGATATGCCCCGTGTGTGTAGGAAGCACAGTTCTTTTGTTGTGAGCAAGCTCAATGTTCTGGCCCTATAGGAAACACAGGAGAGTAGAAGAGTGCTGTTTTCTCAAAAGCAGAGTGTGTTTCTTGCAAGGCGAGCTAGCGTTTGTTTCCCAGTCCTAAACGGAGTTGAATCCCATGCAGTTTCTGGTCCTACGAGCAAGAGTTGTTTTCTGCTAAGAAGAGTCACTATTGCGCTCCCATTGCCATACACAGTGCAAATAGCACTCGCGTCTGTTCCCAGCAAGTACAGTGTATTGGACTGAAGAGAAGCTACTGTTCTTGTCAGTTTCCTAAGCAGAGTTGAACTAGATATGCCCCGTGTGTGTAGGAAGCACAGTTCTTTTGTTCTGAGCAAGCTCACTGTTCTGGCCCTATAGGAAACACAGGAGAGTAGAAGAGTGCTGTTTTCTCAAAAGCAGAGTGTGTTTCTTGCAAGGCGAGCTAGCGTTTGTTTCCCAGTCCTAAACGGAGTTGAATCCCATGCAGTTTCTGGTCCTACGAGCAAGAGTTGTTTTCTGCTAAGAAGAGTCACTATTGCGCTCCCATTGCCATAATACACAGTGCAAATAGCACTCGCGTCTGTTCCCAGCAAGTACAGTGTATTGGACTGAAGAGAAGCTACTGTTCTTGTCAGTTTCCTAAGCAGAGTTGAACTAGATATGCCCCGTGTGTGTAGGAAGCACAGTTCTTTTGTTCTGAGCAAGCTCACTGTTCTGGCCCTATAGGAAACACAGGAGAGTAGAAGAGTGCTGTTTTCTCAAAAGCAGAGTGTGTTTCTTGCAAGGAGAGCTAGCGTTTGTTTCCCAGTCCTAAACGGAGTTGAATCCCATGCAGTTTCTGGTCCTACAAGCAAGAGTTGTTTTCTGCTAAGAAGAGTCACTATTGCGCTCCCATTGCCATACACAGTGCAAATAGCACTCGCGTCTGTTCCCAGCAAGTACAGTGTATTGGACTGAAGAGAAGCTACTGTTCTTGTCAGTTTCCTAAGCAGAGTTGAACTAGATATGCCCCGTGTGTGTAGGAAGCACAGTTCTTTTGTTCTGAGCAAGCTCACTGTTCTGGCCCTATAGGAAACACAGGAGAGTAGAAGAGTGCTGTTTTCTCAAAAGCAGAGTGTGTTTCTTGCAAGGCGAGCTAGCGTTTGTTTCCCAGTCCTAAACGGAGTTGAATCCCATGCAGTTTCTGGTCCTACGAGCAAGAGTTGTTTTCTGCTAAGAAGAGTCACTATTGCGCTCCCATTGCCATACACAGTGCAAATAGCACTCGCGTCTGTTCCCAGCAAGTACAGTGTATTGGACTGAAGAGAAGCTACTGTTCTTGTCAGTTTCCTAAGCAGAGTTGAACTAGATATGCCCCGTGTGTGTAGGAAGCACAGTTCTTTTGTTGTGAGCAAGCTCACTGTTCTGGCCCTATAGGAAACACAGGAGAGTAGAAGAGTGCTGTTTTCTCAAAAGCAGAGTGTGTTTCTTGCAAGGCGAGCTAGCGTTTGTTTCCCAGTCCTAAACGGAGTTGAATCCCATGCAGTTTCTGGTCCTACGAGCAAGAGTTGTTTTCTGCTAAGAAGAGTCACTATTGCGCTCCCATTGCCATACACAGTGCAAATAGCACTCGCGTCTGTTCCCAGCAAGTACAGTGTATTGGACTGAAGAGAAGCTACTGTTCTTGTCAGTTTCCTAAGCAGAGTTGAACTAGATATGCCCCGTGTGTGTAGGAAGCACAGTTCTTTTGTTCTGAGCAAGCTCACTGTTCTGGCCCTATAGGAAACACAGGAGAGTAGAAGAGTGCTGTTTTCTCAAAAGCAGAGTGTGTTTCTTGCAAGGCAAGCTAGCGTTTGTTTCCCAGTCCTAAACGGAGTTGAATCCCATGCAGTTTCTGGTCCTAGGAGCAAGAGTTGTTTTCTGCTAAGAAGAGTCACTATTGCGCTCCCATTGCCATACACAGTGCAAATAGCACTCGCGTCTGTTCCCAGCAAGTACAGTGTATTGGACTGAAGAGAAGCTACCGTTCTTGTCAGTTTCCTAAGCAGAGTTGAACTAGATATGCCCCGTGTGTGTAGGAAGCACAGTTCTTTTGTTGTGAGCAAGCTCAATGTTCTGGCCCTATAGGAAACACAGGAGAGTAGAAGAGTGCTGTTTTCTCAAAAGCAGAGTGTGTTTCTTGCAAGGCGAGCTAGCGTTTGTTTCCCAGTCCTAAACGGAGTTGAATCCCATGCAGTTTCTGGTCCTACGAGCAAGAGTTGTTTTCTGCTAAGAAGAGTCACTATTGCGCTCCCATTGCCATACACAGTGCAAATAGCACTCGCGTCTGTTCCCAGCAAGTACAGTGTATTGGACTGAAGAGAAGCTACTGTTCTTGTCAGTTTCCTAAGCAGAGTTGAACTAGATATGCCCCGTGTGTGTAGGAAGCACAGTTCTTTTGTTCTGAGCAAGCTCACTGTTCTGGCCCTATAGGAAACACAGGAGAGTAGAAGAGTGCTGTTTTCTCAAAAGCAGAGTGTGTTTCTTGCAAGGCGAGCTAGCGTTTGTTTCCCAGTCCTAAACGGAGTTGAATCCCATGCAGTTTCTGGTCCTACGAGCAAGAGTTGTTTTCTGCTAAGAAGAGTCACTATTGCGCTCCCATTGCCATACACAGTGCAAATAGCACTCGCGTCTGTTCCCAGCAAGTACAGTGTATTGGACTGAAGAGAAGCTACTGTTCTTGTCAGTTTCCTAAGCAGAGTTGAACTAGATATGCCCCGTGTGTGTAGGAAGCACAGTTCTTTTGTTCTGAGCAAGCTCACTGTTCTGGCCCTATAGGAAACACAGGAGAGTAGAAGAGTGCTGTTTTCTCAAAAGCAGAGTGTGTTTCTTGCAAGGCGAGCTAGCGTTTGTTTCCCAGTCCTAAACGGAGTTGAATCCCATGCAGTTTCTGGTCCTACGAGCAAGAGTTGTTTTCTGCTAAGAAGAGTCACTATTGCGCTCCCATTGCCATACACAGTGCAAATAGCACTCGCGTCTGTTCCCAGCAAGTACAGTGTATTGGACTGAAGAGAAGCTACTGTTCTTGTCAGTTTCCTAAGCAGAGTTGAACTAGATATGCCCCGTGTGTGTAGGAAGCACAGTTCTTTTGTTCTGAGCAAGCTCACTGTTCTGGCCCTATAGGAAACACAGGAGAGTAGAAGAGTGCTGTTTTCTCAAAAGCAGAGTGTGTTTCTTGCAAGGCGAGCTAGCGTTTGTTTCCCAGTCCTAAACGGAGTTGAATCCCATGCAGTTTCTGGTCCTAGGAGCAAGAGTTGTTTTCTGCTAAGAAGAGTCACTATTGCGCTCCCATTGCCATACACAGTGCAAATAGCACTCGCGTCTGTTCCCAGCAAGTACAGTGTATTGGACTGAAGAGAAGCTACTGTTCTTGTCAGTTTCCTAAGCAGAGTTGAACTAGATATGCCCCGTGTGTGCAGGAATCACAGTTCTTTTGTTCTGAGCAAGCTCACTGTTCTGGCCCTATAGGAAACACAGGAGAGTAGAAGAGTGCTGTTTTCTCAAAAGCAGAGTGTCTTTCTTGCAAGGCGAGCTAGCGTTTGTTTCCCAGTCCTAAACGGAGTTGAATCCCATGCAGTTTCTGGTCCTACGAGCAAGAGTTGTTTTCTGCTAAGAAGAGTCACTATTGCGCTCCCATTGCCATACACAGTGCAAATAGCACTCGCGTCTGTTCCCAGCAAGTACAGTGTATTGGACTGAAGAGAAGCTACTGTTCTTGTCAGTTTCCTAAGCAGAGTTGAACTAGATATGCCCCGTGTGTGTAGGAAGCACAGTTCTTTTGTTCTGAGCAAATTCACTGTTCTGGCCCTATAGGAAACACAGGAGAGTAGAAGAGTGCTGTTTTCTCAAAAGCAGAGTGTGTTTCTTGCAAGGCGAGCTAGCGTTTGTTTCCCAGTCCTAAACGGAGTTGAATCCCATGCAGTTTCTGGTCCTACGAGCAAGAGTTGTTTTCTGCTAAGAAGAGTCACTATTGCGCTCCCATTGCCATACACAGTGCAAATAGCACTCGCGTCTGTTCCCAGCAAGTACAGTGTATTGGACTGAAGAGAAGCTACTGTTCTTGTCAGTTTCCTAAGCAGAGTTGAACTAGATATGCCCCGTGTGTGTAGGAAGCACAGTTCTTTTGTTCTGAGCAAGCTCAATGTTCTGGCCCTATAGGAAACACAGGAGAGTAGAAGAGTGCTGTTTTCTCAAAAGCAGAGTGTGTTTCTTGCAAGGCGAGCTAGCGTTTGTTTCCCAGTCCTAAACGGAGTTGAATCCCATGCAGTTTCTGGTCCTACGAGCAAGAGTTGTTTTCTGCTAAGAAGAGTCACTATTGCGCTCCCATTGCCATACACAGTGCAAATAGCACTCGCGTCTGTTCCCAGCAAGTACAGTGTATTGGACTGAAGAGAAGCTACTGTTCTTGTCAGTTTCCTAAGCAGAGTTGAACTAGATATGCCCCGTGTGTGTAGGAAGCACAGTTCTTTTGTTCTGAGCAAGCTCACTGTTCTGGCCCTATAGGAAACACAGGAGAGTAGAAGAGTGCTGTTTTCTCAAAAGCAGAGTGTGTTTCTTGCAAGGCGAGCTAGCGTTTGTTTCCCAGTCCTAAACGGAGTTGAATCCCATGCAGTTTCTGGTCCTACGAGCAAGAGTTGTTTTCTGCTAAGAAGAGTCACTATTGCGCTCCCATTGCCATAATACACAGTGCAAATAGCACTCGCGTCTGTTCCCAGCAAGTACAGTGTATTGGACTGAAGAGAAGCTACTGTTCTTGTCAGTTTCCTAAGCAGAGTTGAACTAGATATGCCCCGTGTGTGTAGGAAGCACAGTTCTTTTGTTCTGAGCAAGCTCACTGTTCTGGCCCTATAGGAAACACAGGAGAGTAGAAGAGTGCTGTTTTCTCAAAAGCAGAGTGTGTTTCTTGCAAGGAGAGCTAGCGTTTGTTTCCCAGTCCTAAACGGAGTTGAATCCCATGCAGTTTCTGGTCCTACAAGCAAGAGTTGTTTTCTGCTAAGAAGAGTCACTATTGCGCTCCCATTGCCATACACAGTGCAAATAGCACTCGCGTCTGTTCCCAGCAAGTACAGTGTATTGGACTGAAGAGAAGCTACTGTTCTTGTCAGTTTCCTAAGCAGAGTTGAACTAGATATGCCCCGTGTGTGTAGGAAGCACAGTTCTTTTGTTCTGAGCAAGCTCACTGTTCTGGCCCTATAGGAAACACAGGAGAGTAGAAGAGTGCTGTTTTCTCAAAAGCAGAGTGTGTTTCTTGCAAGGCGAGCTAGCGTTTGTTTCCCAGTCCTAAACGGAGTTGAATCCCATGCAGTTTCTGGTCCTACGAGCAAGAGTTGTTTTCTGCTAAGAAGAGTCACTATTGCGCTCCCATTGCCATACACAGTGCAAATAGCACTCGCGTCTGTTCCCAGCAAGTACAGTGTATTGGACTGAAGAGAAGCTACTGTTCTTGTCAGTGTCCTAAGCAGAGTTGAACTAGATATGCCCCGTGTGTGTAGGAAGCACAGTTCTTTTGTTCTGAGCAAGCTCACTGTTCTGGCCCTATAGGAAACACAGGAGAGTAGAAGAGTGCTGTTTTCTCAAAAGCAGAGTGTGTTTCTTGCAAGGCGAGCTAGCGTTTGTTTCCCAGTCCTAAACGGAGTTGAATCCCATGCAGTTTCTGGTCCTACGAGCAAGAGTTGTTTTCTGCTAAGAAGAGTCACTATTGCGCTCCCATTGCCATACACAGTGCAAATAGCACTCGCGTCTGTTCCCAGCAAGTACAGTGTATTGGACTGAAGAGAAGCTACTGTTCTTGTCAGTTTCCTAAGCAGAGTTGAACTAGATATGCCCCGTGTGTGTAGGAAGCACAGTTCTTTTGTTGTGAGCAAGCTCACTGTTCTGGCCCTATAGGAAACACAGGAGAGTAGAAGAGTGCTGTTTTCTCAAAAGCAGAGTGTGTTTCTTGCAAGGCGAGCTAGCGTTTGTTTCCCAGTCCTAAACGGAGTTGAATCCCATGCAGTTTCTGGTCCTACGAGCAAGAGTTGTTTTCTGCTAAGAAGAGTCACTATTGCGCTCCCATTGCCATACACAGTGCAAATAGCACTCGCGTCTGTTCCCAGCAAGTACAGTGTATTGGACTGAAGAGAAGCTACTGTTCTTGTCAGTTTCCTAAGCAGAGTTGAACTAGATATGCCCTGTGTGTGTAGGAAGCACAGTTCTTTTGTTCTGAGCAAGCTCAATGTTCTGGCCCTATAGGAAACACAGGAGAGTAGAAGAGTGCTGTTTTCTCAAAAGCAGAGTGTGTTTCTTGCAAGGCGAGCTAGCGTTTGTTTCCCAGTCCTAAACGGAGTTGAATCCCATGCAGTTTCTGGTCCTACGAGCAAGAGTTGTTTTCTGCTAAGAAGAGTCACTATTGCGCTCCCATTGCCATACACAGTGCAAATAGCACTCGCGTCTGTTCCCAGCAAGTACAGTGTATTGGACTGAAGAGAAGCTACTGTTCTTGTCAGTTTCCTAAGCAGAGTTGAACTAGATATGCCCCGTGTGTGTAGGAAGCACAGTTCTTTTGTTCTGAGCAAGCTCACTGTTCTGGCCCTATAGGAAACACAGGAGAGTAGAAGAGTGCTGTTTTCTCAAAAGCAGAGTGTGTTTCTTGCAAGGCGAGCTAGCGTTTGTTTCCCAGTCCTAAACGGAGTTGAATCCCATGCAGTTTCTGGTCCTACGAGCAAGAGTTGTTTTCTGCTAAGAAGAGTCACTATTGCGCTCCCATTGCCATACACAGTGCAAATAGCACTCGCGTCTGTTCCCAGCAAGTACAGTGTATTGGACTGAAGAGAAGCTACTGTTCTTGTCAGTTTCCTAAGCAGAGTTGAACTAGATATGCCCCGTGTGTGTAGGAAGCACAGTTCTTTTGTTCTGAGCAAGCTCACTGTTCTGGCCCTATAGGAAACACAGGAGAGTAGAAGAGTGCTGTTTTCTCAAAAGCAGAGTGTGTTTCTTGCAAGGCGAGCTAGCGTTTGTTTCCCAGTCCTAAACGGAGTTGAATCCCATGCAGTTTCTGGTCCTACGAGCAAGAGTTGTTTTCTGCTAAGAAGAGTCACTATTGCGCTCCCATTGCCATACACAGTGCAAATAGCACTCGCGTCTGTTCCCAGCAAGTACAGTGTATTGGACTGAAGAGAAGCTACTGTTCTTGTCAGTTTCCTAAGCAGAGTTGAACTAGATATGCCCCGTGTGTGTAGGAAGCACAGTTCTTTTGTTCTGAGCAAGCTCACTGTTCTGGCTTTATAGGAAACACAGGAGAGTAGAAGAGTGCTGTTTTCTCAAAAGCAGAGTGTGTTTCTTGCAAGGCGAGCTAGCGTTTGTTTCCCAGTCCTAAACGGAGTTGAATCCCATGCAGTTTCTGGTCCTACGAGCAAGAGTTGTTTTCTGCTAAGAAGAGTCACTATTGCGCTCCCATTGCCATACACAGTGCAAATAGCACTCGCGTCTGTTCCCAGCAAGTACAGTGTATTGGACTGAAGAGAAGCTACTGTTCTTGTCAGTTTCCTAAGCAGAGTTGAACTAGATATGCCCCGTGTGTGTAGGAAGCACAGTTCTTTTGTTCTGAGCAAGCTCACTGTTCTGGCCCTATAGGAAACACAGGAGAGTAGAAGAGTGCTGTTTTCTCAAAAGCAGAGTGTGTTTCTTGCAAGGCGAGCTAGCGTTTGTTTCCCAGTCCTAAACGGAGTTGAATCCCATGCAGTTTCTGGTCCTACGAGCAAGAGTTGTTTTCTGCTAAGAAGAGTCACTATTGCGCTCCCATTGCCATAATACACAGTGCAAATAGCACTCGCGTCTGTTCCCAGCAAGTACAGTGTATTGGACTGAAGAGAAGCTACTGTTCTTGTCAGTTTCCTAAGCAGAGTTGAACTAGATATGCCCCGTGTGTGTAGGAAGCACAGTTCTTTTGTTCTGAGCAAGCTCACTGTTCTGGCCTTATAGGAAACACAGGAGAGTAGAAGAGTGCTGTTTTCTCAAAAGCAGAGTGTGTTTCTTGCAAGGCGAGCTAGCGTTTGTTTCCCAGTCCTAAACGGAGTTGAATCCCATGCAGTTTCTGGTCCTACGAGCAAGAGTTGTTTTCTGCTAAGAAGAGTCACTATTGCGCTCCCATTGCCATACACAGTGCAAATAGCACTCGCGTCTGTTCCCAGCAAGTACAGTGTATTGGACTGAAGAGAAGCTACTGTTCTTGTCAGTTTCCTAAGCAGAGTTGAACTAGATATGCCCCGTGTGTGTAGGAAGCACAGTTCTTTTGTTCTGAGCAAGCTCACTGTTCTGGCCCTATAGGAAACACAGGAGAGTAGAAGAGTGCTGTTTTCTCAAAAGCAGAGTGTGTTTCTTGCAAGGCGAGCTAGCGTTTGTTTCCCAGTCCTAAACGGAGTTGAATCCCATGCAGTTTCTGGTCCTACGAGCAAGAGTTGTTTTCTGCTAAGAAGAGTCACTATTGCGCTCCCATTGCCATACACAGTGCAAATAGCACTCGCGTCTGTTCCCAGCAAGTACAGTGTATTGGACTGAAGAGAAGCTACTGTTCTTGTCAGTTTCCTAAGCAGAGTTGAACTAGATATGCCCCGTGTGTGTAGGAAGCACAGTTCTTTTGTTCTGAGCAAGCTCACTGTTCTGGCCCTATAGGAAACACAGGAGAGTAGAAGAGTGCTGTTTTCTCAAAAGCAGAGTGTGTTTCTTGCAAGGCGAGCTAGCGTTTGTTTCCCAGTCCTAAACGGAGTTGAATCCCATGCAGTTTCTGGTCCTACGAGCAAGAGTTGTTTTCTTCTAAGAAGAGTCACTATTGTGCTCCCATTGCCAGAAAAAGTGCAAATAGCACTCGCGTCTGTTCCCAGCAAGTACAGTGTATTGGACTGAAGAGAAGCTACTGTTCTTGTCAGTTTCCTAAGCAGAGTTGAACTAGATATGCCCCGTGTGTGTAGGAAGCACAGTTCTTTTGTTCTGAGCAAGCTCACTGTTCTGGCCCTATAGGAAACACAGGAGAGTAGAAGAGTGCTGTTTTCTCAAAAGCAGAGTGTGTTTCTTGCAAGGCGAGCTAGCGTTTGTTTCCCAGTCCTAAACGGAGTTGAATCCCATGCAGTTTCTGGTCCTAAGAGCAAGAGTTGTTTTCTGCTAAGAAGAGTCACTATTGCGCTCCCATTGCCATACACAGTGCAAAGAGCACTCGCGTCTGTTCCCAGCAAGTACAGTGTATTGGACTGAAGAGAAGCTACTGTTCTTGTCAGTTTCCTAAGCAGAGTTGAACTAGATATGCCCCGTGTGTGTAGGAAGCACAGTTCTTTTGTTCTGAGCAAGCTCAATGTTCTGGCCCTATAGGAAACACAGGAGAGTAGAAGAGTGCTGTTTTCTCAAAAGCAGAGTGTGTTTCTTGCAAGGCGAGCTAGCGTTTGTTTCCCAGTCCTAAACGGAGTTGAATCCCATGCAGTTTCTGGTCCTACGAGCAAGAGTTGTTTTCTGCTAAGAAGAGTCACTATTGCGCTCCCATTGCCATACACAGTGCAAATAGCACTCGCGTCTGTTCCCAGCAAGTACAGTGTATTGGACTGAAGAGAAGCTACTGTTCTTGTCAGTTTCCTAAGCAGAGTTGAACTAGATATGCCCCGTGTGTGTAGGAAGCACAGTTCTTTTGTTCTGAGCAAGCTCAATGTTCTGGCCCTATAGGAAACACAGGAGAGTAGAAGAGTGCTGTTTTCTCAAAAGCAGAGTGTGTTTCTTGCAAGGCGAGCTAGCGTTTGTTTATCAGTCCTAAACGGAGTTGAATTCCGTGCAGTTTCTGGTCCTACGAGCAAGAGTTGTTTTCTGCTAAGAAGAGTCACTATTGCGCTCCCATTGCCATACACAGTGCAAATAGCACTCGCGTCTGTTCCCAGCAAGTACAGTGTATTGGACTGAAGAGAAGCTACTGTTCTTGTCAGTTTCCTAAGCAGAGTTGAACTAGATATGCCCCGTGTGTGTAGGAAGCACAGTTCTTTTGTTCTGAGCAAGCTCACTGTTCTGGCCCTATAGGAAACACAGGAGAGTAGAAGAGTGCTGTTTTCTCAAAGCAGAGTGTGTTTCTTGCAAGGCGAGCTAGCGTTTGTTTCCCAGTCCTAAACGGAGTTGAATCCATGCAGTTTCTGGTCCTACGAGCAAGAGTTGTTTTCTGCTAAGAAGAGTCACTATTGCGCTCCAATTGCCATACACAGTGCAAATAGCACTCGCGTCCGTTCCCAGCAAGTACAGTGTATTGGACTGAAGAGAAGCTACTGTTCTTGTCAGTTTCCTAAGCAGAGTTGAACTAGATATGCGCCGTGTGTCTAGGAAGCACAGTTCTTTTGTTCTGAGCAAGCTCACTGTTCTGGCCCTATAGGAAACACAGGAGAGTAGAAGAGTGCTGTTTTCTCAAAAGCAGAGTGTGTTTCTTGCAAGGCGAGCTAGCATTTGTTTCCCAGTCCTAAACGGAGTTGAATCCCATGCAGTTTCTGGTCCTACGAGCAAGAGTTGTTTTCTGCTAAGAAGAGTCACTATTGCGCTCCCATTGCCATACACAGTGCAAATAGCACTGGCGTCTGTTCCCAGCAAGTACAGTGTATTGGACTGAAGAGAAGCTACTGTTCTTGTCAGTTTCCTAAGCAGAGTTGAACTAGATATGCCCCGTGTGTGTAGGAAGCACAGTTCTTTTGTTCTGAGCAAGCTCACTGTTCTGGCCCTATAGGAAACACAGGAGAGTAGAAGAGTGCTGTTTTCTCAAAAGCAGAGTGTGTTTCTTGCAAGGCGAGCTAGCGTTTGTTTCCCAGTCCTAAACGGAGTTGAATCCCATGCAGTTTCTGGTCCTACGAGCAAGAGTTGTTTTCTGCTAAGAAGAGTCACTATTGCGCTCCCATTGCCATACACAGTGCAAATAGCACTCGCGTCTGTTCCCAGCAAGTACAGTGTATTGGACTGAAGAGAAGCTACTGTTCTTGTCAGTTTCCTAAGCAGAGTTGAACTAGATATGCCCCGTGTGTGTAGGAAGCACAGTTCTTTTGTTCTGAGCAAGCTCACTGTTCTGGCCCTATAGGAAACACAGGAGAGTAGAAGAGTGCTGTTTTCTCAAAAGCAGAGTGTGTTTCTTGCAAGGCGAGCTAGCGTTTGTTTCCCAGTCCTAAACGGAGTTGAATCCCATGCAGTTTCTGGTCCTACGAGCAAGAGTTGTTTTCTGCTAAGAAGAGTCACTATTGCGCTCCCATTGCCATACACAGTGCAAATAGCACTCGCGTCTGTTCCCAGCAAGTACAGTGTATTGGACTGAAGAGAAGCTACTGTTCTTGTCAGTTTCCTAAGCAGAGTTGAACTAGATATGCCCCGTGTGTGTAGGAAGCACAGTTCTTTTGTTCTGAGCAAGCTCACTGTTCTGGCCCTATAGGAAACACAGGAGAGTAGAAGAGTGCTGTTTTCTCAAAGCAGAGTGTGTTTCTTGCAAGGCGAGCTAGCGTTTGTTTCCCAGTCCTAAACGGAGTTGAATCCCATGCAGTTTCTGGTCCTACGAGCAAGAGTTGTTTTCTGCTAAGAAGAGTCACTATTGCGCTCCCATTGCCAGAAAAAGTGCAAATAGCACTCGCGTCTGTTCCCAGCAAGTAGAGTGTATTGGACTGAAGAGAAGCTACTGTTCTTGTCAGTTTCCTAAGCAGAGTTGAACTAGATATGCCCCGTGTGTGTAGGAAGCACAGTTCTTTTGTTCTGAGCAAGCTCACTGTTCTGGCCCTATAGGAAACACAGGAGAGTAGAAGAGTGCTGTTTTCTCAAAAGCAGAGTGTGTTTCTTGCAAGGCGAGCTAGCGTTTGTTTCCCAGTCCTAAACGGAGTTGAATCCCATGCAGTTTCTGGTCCTACGAGCAAGAGTTGTTTTCTGCTAAGAAGAGTCACTATTGCGCTCCCATTGCCATACACAGTGCAAATAGCACTCGCGTCTGTTCCCAGCAAGTACAGTGTATTGGACTGAAGAGAAGCTACTGTTCTTGTCAGTTTCCTAAGCAGAGTTGAACTAGATATGCCCCGTGTGTGTAGGAAGCACAGTTCTTTTGTTCTGAGCAAGCTCACTGTTCTGGCCCTATAGGAAACACAGGAGAGTAGAAGAGTGCTGTTTTCTCAAAAGCAGAGTGTGTTTCTTGCAAGGCGAGCTAGCGTTTGTTTCCCAGTCCTAAACGGAGTTGAATCCCATGCAGTTTCTGGTCCTACGAGCAAGAGTTGTTTTCTGCTAAGAAGAGTCACTATTGCGCTCCCATTGCCATACACAGTGCAAATAGCACTCGCGTCTGTTCCCAGCAAGTACAGTGTATTGGACTGAAGAGAAGCTACTGTTCTTGTCAGTTTCCTAAGCAGAGTTGAACTAGATATGCCCCCGTGTGTGTAGGAAGCACAGTTCTTTTGTTCTGAGCAAGCTCACTGTTCTGGCCCTATAGGAAACACAGGAGAGTAGAAGAGTGCTGTTTTCTCAAAAGCAGAGTGTGTTTCTTGCAAGGCGAGCTAGCGTTTGTTTCCCAGTCCTAAACGGAGTTGAATCCCATGCAGTTTCTGGTCCTACGAGCAAGAGTTGTTTTCTGCTAAGAAGAGTCACTATTGCGCTCCCATTGCCATACACAGTGCAAATAGCACTCGCGTCTGTTCCCAGCAAGTAGAGTGTATTGGACTGAAGAGAAGCTACTGTTCTTGTCAGTTTCCTAAGCAGAGTTGAACTAGATATGCCCCGTGTGTGTAGGAAGCACAGTTCTTTTGTTCTGAGCAAGCTCACTGTTCTGGCCCTATAGGAAACACAGGAGAGTAGAAGAGTGCTGTTTTCTCAAAAGCAGAGTGTGTTTCTTGCAAGGCGAGCTAGCGTTTGTTTCCCAGTCCTAAACGGAGTTGAATCCCATGCAGTTTCTGGTCCTACGAGCAAGAGTTGTTTTCTGCTAAGAAGAGTCACTATTGCGCTCCCATTGCCATACACAGTGCAAATAGCACTCGCGTCTGTTCCCAGCAAGTACAGTGTATTGGACTGAAGAGAAGCTACTGTTCTTGTCAGTTTCCTAAGCAGAGTTGAACTAGATATGCCCCGTGTGTGTAGGAAGCACAGTTCTTTTGTTCTGAGCAAGCTCACTGTTCTGGCCCTATAGGAAACACAGGAGAGTAGAAGAGTGCTGTTTTCTCAAAAGCAGAGTGTGTTTCTTGCAAGGCGAGCTAGCGTTTGTTTCCCAGTCCTAAACGGAGTTGAATCCCATGCAGTTTCTGGTCCTACGAGCAAGAGTTGTTTTCTGCTAAGAAGAGTCACTATTGCGCTCCCATTGCCAGAAAAAGTGCAAATAGCACTCGCGTCTGTTCCCAGCAAGTAGAGTGTATTGGACTGAAGAGAAGCTACTGTTCTTGTCAGTTTCCTAAGCAGAGTTGAACTAGATATGCCCCGTGTGTGTAGGAAGCACAGTTCTTTTGTTCTGAGCAAGCTCACTGTTCTGGCCCTATAGGAAACACAGGAGAGTAGAAGAGTGCTGTTTTCTCAAAAGCAGAGTGTGTTTCTTGCAAGGCGAGCTAGCGTTTGTTTCCCAGTCCTAAACGGAGTTGAATCCCATGCAGTTTCTGGTCCTACGAGCAAGAGTTGTTTTCTGCTAAGAAGAGTCACTATTGCGCTCCCATTGCCATACACAGTGCAAATAGCACTCGCGTCTGTTCCCAGCAAGTACAGTGTATTGGACTGAAGAGAAGCTACTGTTCTTGTCAGTTTCCTAAGCAGAGTTGAACTAGATATGCCCCGTGTGTGTAGGAAGCACAGTTCTTTTGTTCTGAGCAAGCTCACTGTTCTGGCCCTATAGGAAACACAGGAGAGTAGAAGAGTGCTGTTTTCTCAAAAGCAGAGTGTGTTTCTTGCAAGGCGAGCTAGCGTTTGTTTCCCAGTCCTAAACGGAGTTGAATCCCATGCAGTTTCTGGTCCTACGAGCAAGAGTTGTTTTCTGCTAAGAAGAGTCACTATTGCGCTCCCATTGCCATACACAGTGCAAATAGCACTCGCGTCTGTTCCCAGCAAGTACAGTGTATTGGACTGAAGAGAAGCTACTGTTCTTGTCAGTTTCCTAAGCAGAGTTGAACTAGATATGCCCCGTGTGTGTAGGAAGCACAGTTCTTTTGTTCTGAGCAAGCTCACTGTTCTGGCCCTATAGGAAACACAGGAGAGTAGAAGAGTGCTGTTTTCTCAAAAGCAGAGTGTGTTTCTTGCAAGGCGAGCTAGCGTTTGTTTCCCAGTCCTAAACGGAGTTGAATCCCATGCAGTTTCTGGTCCTACGAGCAAGAGTTGTTTTCTGCTAAGAAGAGTCACTATTGCGCTCCCATTGCCATACACAGTGCAAATAGCACTCGCGTCTGTTCCCAGCAAGTAGAGTGTATTGGACTGAAGAGAAGCTACTGTTCTTGTCAGTTTCCTAAGCAGAGTTGAACTAGATATGCCCCGTGTGTGTAGGAAGCACAGTTCTTTTGTTCTGAGCAAGCTCACTGTTCTGGCCCTATAGGAAACACAGGAGAGTAGAAGAGTGCTGTTTTCTCAAAAGCAGAGTGTGTTTCTTGCAAGGCGAGCTAGCGTTTGTTTCCCAGTCCTAAACGGAGTTGAATCCCATGCAGTTTCTGGTCCTAAGAGCAAGAGTTGTTTTCTGCTAAGAAGAGTCACTATTGCGCTCCCATTGCCATACACAGTGCAAAGAGCACTCGCGTCTGTTCCCAGCAAGTACAGTGTATTGGACTGAAGAGAAGCTACTGTTCTTGTCAGTTTCCTAAGCAGAGTTGAACTAGATATGCCCCGTGTGTGTAGGAAGCACAGTTCTTTTGTTCTGAGCAAGCTCACTGTTCTGGCCCTATAGGAAACACAGGAGAGTAGAAGAGTGCTGTTTTCTCAAAAGCAGAGTGTGTTTCTTGCAAGGCGAGCTAGCGTTTGTTTCCCAGTCCTAAACGGAGTTGAATCCCATGCAGTTTCTGGTCCTACGAGCAAGAGTTGTTTTCTGCTAAGAAGAGTCACTATTGCGCTCCCATTGCCATACACAGTGCAAAGAGCACTCGCGTCTGTTCCCAGCAAGTAGAGTGTATTGGACTGAAGAGAAGCTACTGTTCTTGTCAGTTTCCTAAGCAGAGTTGAACTAGATATGCCCCGTGTGTGTAGGAAGCACAGTTCTTTTGTTCTGAGCAAGCTCACTGTTCTGGCCCTATAGGAAACACAGGAGAGTAGAAGAGTGCTGTTTTCTCAAAAGCAGAGTGTGTTTCTTGCAAGGCGAGCTAGCGTTTGTTTCCCAGTCCTAAACGGAGTTGAATCCCATGCAGTTTCTGGTCCTACGAGCAAGAGTTGTTTTCTGCTAAGAAGAGTCACTATTGCGCTCCCATTGCCATACACAGTGCAAATAGCACTCGCGTCTGTTCCCAGCAAGTCACAGTGTATTGGACTGAAGAGAAGCTACTGTTCTTGTCAGTTTCCTAAGCAGAGTTGAACTAGATATGCCCCGTGTGTGTAGGAAGCACAGTTCTTTTGTTCTGAGCAAGCTCACTGTTCTGGCCCTATAGGAAACACAGGAGAGTAGAAGAGTGCTGTTTTCTCAAAAGCAGAGTGTGTTTCTTGCAAGGCGAGCTAGCGTTTGTTTCCCAGTCCTAAACGGAGTTGAATCCCATGCAGTTTCTGGTCCTACGAGCAAGAGTTGTTTTCTGCTAAGAAGAGTCACTATTGCGCTCCCATTGCCAGAAAAAGTGCAAATAGCACTCGCGTCTGTTCCCAGCAAGTAGAGTGTATTGGACTGAAGAGAAGCTACTGTTCTTGTCAGTTTCCTAAGCAGAGTTGAACTAGATATGCCCCGTGTGTGTAGGAAGCACAGTTCTTTTGTTCTGAGCAAGCTCACTGTTCTGGCCCTATAGGAAACACAGGAGAGTAGAAGAGTGCTGTTTTCTCAAAAGCAGAGTGTGTTTCTTGCAAGGCGAGCTAGCGTTTGTTTCCCAGTCCTAAACGGAGTTGAATCCCATGCAGTTTCTGGTCCTACGAGCAAGAGTTGTTTTCTGCCTAAGAAGAGTCACTATTGCGCTCCCATTGCCATACACAGTGCAAATAGCACTCGCGTCTGTTCCCAGCAAGTACAGTGTATTGGACTGAAGAGAAGCTACTGTTCTTGTCAGTTTCCTAAGCAGAGTTGAACTAGATATGCCCCGTGTGTGTAGGAAGCACAGTTCTTTTGTTCTGAGCAAGCTCACTGTTCTGGCCCTATAGGAAACACAGGAGAGTAGAAGAGTGCTGTTTTCTCAAAAGCAGAGTGTGTTTCTTGCAAGGCGAGCTAGCGTTTGTTTCCCAGTCCTAAACGGAGTTGAATCCCATGCAGTTTCTGGTCCTACGAGCAAGAGTTGTTTTCTGCTAAGAAGAGTCACTATTGCGCTCCCATTGCCATACACAGTGCAAATAGCACTCGCGTCTGTTCCCAGCAAGTACAGTGTATTGGACTGAAGAGAAGCTACTGTTCTTGTCAGTTTCCTAAGCAGAGTTGAACTAGATATGCCCCGTGTGTGTAGGAAGCACAGTTCTTTTGTTCTGAGCAAGCTCACTGTTCTGGCCCTATAGGAAACACAGGAGAGTAGAAGAGTGCTGTTTTCTCAAAAGCAGAGTGTGTTTCTTGCAAGGCGAGCTAGCGTTTGTTTCCCAGTCCTAAACGGAGTTGAATCCCATGCAGTTTCTGGTCCTACGAGCAAGAGTTGTTTTCTGCTAAGAAGAGTCACTATTGCGCTCCCATTGCCATACACAGTGCAAATAGCACTCGCGTCTGTTCCCAGCAAGTACAGTGTATTGGACTGAAGAGAAGCTACTGTTCTTGTCAGTTTCCTAAGCAGAGTTGAACTAGATATGCCCCGTGTGTGTAGGAAGCACAGTTCTTTTGTTCTGAGCAAGCTCACTGTTCTGGCCCTATAGGAAACACAGGAGAGTAGAAGAGTGCTGTTTTCTCAAAAGCAGAGTGTGTTTCTTGCAAGGCGAGCTAGCGTTTGTTTCCCAGTCCTAAACGGAGTTGAATCCCATGCAGTTTCTGGTCCTACGAGCAAGAGTTGTTTTCTGCTAAGAAGAGTCACTATTGCGCTCCCATTGCCATACACAGTGCAAATAGCACTCGCGTCTGTTCCCAGCAAGTACAGTGTATTGGACTGAAGAGAAGCTACTGTTCTTGTCAGTTTCCTAAGCAGAGTTGAACTAGATATGCCCCGTGTGTGTAGGAAGCACAGTTCTTTTGTTCTGAGCAAGCTCACTGTTCTGGCCCTATAGGAAACACAGGAGAGTAGAAGAGTGCTGTTTTCTCAAAAGCAGAGTGTGTTTCTTGCAAGGCGAGCTAGCGTTTGTTTCCCAGTCCTAAACGGAGTTGAATCCCATGCAGTTTCTGGTCCTACGAGCAAGAGTTGTTTTCTGCTAAGAAGAGTCACTATTGCGCTCCCATTGCCATACACAGTGCAAAGAGCACTCGCGTCTGTTCCCAGCAAGTAGAGTGTATTGGACTGAAGAGAAGCTACTGTTCTTGTCAGTTTCCTAAGCAGAGTTGAACTAGATATGCCCCGTGTGTGTAGGAAGCACAGTTCTTTTGTTCTGAGCAAGCTCACTGTTCTGGCCCTATAGGAAACACAGGAGAGTAGAAGAGTGCTGTTTTCTCAAAAGCAGAGTGTGTTTCTTGCAAGGCGAGCTAGCGTTTGTTTATCAGTCCTAAACGGAGTTGAATTCCGTGCAGTTTCTGGTCCTACGAGCAAGAGTTGTTTTCTGCTAAGAAGAGTCACTATTGCGCTCCCATTGCCATACACAGTGCAAATAGCACTCGCGTCTGTTCCCAGCAAGTACAGTGTATTGGACTGAAGAGAAGCTACTGTTCTTGTCAGTTTCCTAAGCAGAGTTGAACTAGATATGCCCCGTGTGTGTAGGAAGCACAGTTCTTTTGTTCTGAGCAAGCTCACTGTTCTGGCCCTATAGGAAACACAGGAGAGTAGAAGAGTGCTGTTTTCTCAAAAGCAGAGTGTGTTTCTTGCAAGGCGAGCTAGCGTTTGTTTCCCAGTCCTAAACGGAGTTGAATCCCATGCAGTTTCTGGTCCTACGAGCAAGAGTTGTTTTCTGCTAAGAGGAGTCACTATTGCGCTCCAATTGCCATACACAGTGCAAATAGCACTCGCGTCCGTTCCCAGCAAGTACAGTGTATTGGACTGAAGAGAAGCTACTGTTCTTGTCAGTTTCCTAAGCAGAGTTGAACTAGATATGCCCCGTGTGTCTAGGAAGCACAGTTCTTTTGTTCTGAGCAAGCTCACTGTTCTGGCCCTATAGGAAACACAGGAGAGTAGAAGAGTGCTGTTTTCTCAAAAGCAGAGTGTGTTTCTTGCAAGGCGAGCTAGCGTTTGTTTCCCAGTCCTAAACGGAGTTGAATCCCATGCAGTTTCTGGTCCTAAGAGCAAGAGTTGTTTTCTGCTAAGAAGAGTCACTATTGCGCTCCCATTGCCATACACAGTGCAAAGAGCACTCGCGTCTGTTCCCAGCAAGTACAGTGTATTGGACTGAAGAGAAGCTACTGTTCTTGTCAGTTTCCTAAGCAGAGTTGAACTAGATATGCCCCGTGTGTGTAGGAAGCACAGTTCTTTTGTTCTGAGCAAGCTCACTGTTCTGGCCCTATAGGAAACACAGGAGAGTAGAAGAGTGCTGTTTTCTCAAAAGCAGAGTGTGTTTCTTGCAAGGCGAGCTAGCGTTTGTTTCCCAGTCCTAAACGGAGTTGAATCCCATGCAGTTTCTGGTCCTACGAGCAAGAGTTGTTTTCTGCTAAGAAGAGTCACTATTGCGCTCCCATTGCCATACACAGTGCAAAGAGCACTCGCGTCTGTTCCCAGCAAGTAGAGTGTATTGGACTGAAGTGAAGCTACTGTTCTTGTCAGTTTCCTAAGCAGAGTTGAACTAGATATGCCCCGTGTGTGTAGGAAGCACAGTTCTTTTGTTCTGAGCAAGCTCACTGTTCTGGCCCTATAGGAAACACAGGAGAGTAGAAGAGTGCTGTTTTCTCAAAAGCAGAGTGTGTTTCTTGCAAGGCGAGCTAGCGTTTGTTTATCAGTCCTAAACGGAGTTGAATTCCGTGCAGTTTCTGGTCCTACGAGCAAGAGTTGTTTTCTGCTAAGAAGAGTCACTATTGCGCTCCCATTGCCATACACAGTGCAAATAGCACTCGCGTCTGTTCCCAGCAAGTACAGTGTATTGGACTGAAGAGAAGCTACTGTTCTTGTCAGTTTCCTAAGCAGAGTTGAACTAGATATGCCCCGTGTGTGTAGGAAGCACAGTTCTTTTGTTCTGAGCAAGCTCACTGTTCTGGCCCTATAGGAAACACAGGAGAGTAGAAGAGTGCTGTTTTCTCAAAAGCAGAGTGTGTTTCTTGCAAGGCGAGCTAGCGTTTGTTTCCCAGTCCTAAACGGAGTTGAATCCCATGCAGTTTCTGGTCCTACGAGCAAGAGTTGTTTTCTGCTAAGAGGAGTCACTATTGCGCTCCAATTGCCATACACAGTGCAAATAGCACTCGCGTCCGTTCCCAGCAAGTACAGTGTATTGGACTGAAGAGAAGCTACTGTTCTTGTCAGTTTCCTAAGCAGAGTTGAACTAGATATGCCCCGTGTGTCTAGGAAGCACAGTTCTTTTGTTCTGAGCAAGCTCACTGTTCTGGCCCTATAGGAAACACAGGAGAGTAGAAGAGTGCTGTTTTCTCAAAAGCAGAGTGTGTTTCTTGCAAGGCGAGCTAGCGTTTGTTTCCCAGTCCTAAACGGAGTTGAATCCCATGCAGTTTCTGGTCCTACGAGCAAGAGTTGTTTTCTGCTAAGAAGAGTCACTATTGCGCTCCCATTGCCAGAAAAAGTGCAAATAGCACTCGCGTCTGTTCCCAGCAAGTACAGTGTATTGGACTGAAGAGAAGCTACTGTTCTTGTCAGTTTCCTAAGCAGAGTTGAACTAGATATGCCCCGTGTGTGTAGGAAGCACAGTTCTTTTGTTCTGAGCAAGCTCACTGTTCTGGCCCTATAGGAAACACAGGAGAGTAGAAGAGTGCTGTTTTCTCAAAAGCAGAGTGTGTTTCTTGCAAGGCGAGCTAGCGTTTGTTTCCCAGTCCTAAACGGAGTTGAATCCCATGCAGTTTCTGGTCCTACGAGCAAGAGTTGTTTTCTGCTAAGAAGAGTCACTATTGCGCTCCCATTGCCATACACAGTGCAAATAGCACTGGCGTCTGTTCCCAGCAAGTACAGTGTATTGGACTGAAGAGAAGCTACTGTTCTTGTCAGTTTCCTAAGCAGAGTTGAACTAGATATGCCCCGTGTGTGTAGGAAGCACAGTTCTTTTGTTCTGAGCAAGCTCACTGTTCTGGCCCTATAGGAAACACAGGAGAGTAGAAGAGTGCTGTTTTCTCAAAAGCAGAGTGTGTTTCTTGCAAGGCGAGCTAGCGTTTGTTTCCCAGTCCTAAACGGAGTTGAATCCCATGCAGTTTCTGGTCCTACGAGCAAGAGTTGTTTTCTGCTAAGAAGAGTCACTATTGCGCTCCCATTGCCATACACAGTGCAAATAGCACTCGCGTCTGTTCCCAGCAAGTACAGTGTATTGGACTGAAGAGAAGCTACTGTTCTTGTCAGTTTCCTAAGCAGAGTTGAACTAGATATGCCCCGTGTGTGTAGGAATCACAGTTCTTTTGTTCTGAGCAAGCTCACTGTTCTTGCCCTATAGGAAACACAGGAGAGTAGAAGAGTGCTGTTTTCTCAAAAGCAGAGTGTGTTTCTTGCAAGGCGAGCTAGCGTTTGTTTCCCAGTCCTAAACGGAGTTGAATCCCGTGCAGTTTCTGGTCCTGTGAGCAAGAGTTGTTTTCTGCTAAGAAGAGTCACTATTGTGCTCCCATTGCCATACACAGTGCAAATAGCACTCGCGTCTGTTCCCAGCAAGTACAGTGTATTGGACTGAAGAGAAGCTATTGTTCTTGTCAGTTTTCTAAGCAGAGTTGAACTAGATATGCCCCGTGTGTGTAGGAAGCACAGTTCTTTTGTTCTGAGCAAGCTCACTGTTCTGGCCCTATAGGAAACACAGGAGAGTAGAAGAGTGCTGTTTTCTCAAAAGCAGAGTGTGTTTCTTGCAAGGCGAGCTAGCGTTTGTTTCCCAGTCCTAAACGGAGTTGAATCCCATGCAGTTTCTGGTCCTACGAGCAAGAGTTGTTTTCTGCTAAGAAGAGTCACTATTGCGCTCCCATTGCCATACACAGTGCAAATAGCACTCGCGTCTGTTCCCAGCAAGTACAGTGTATTGGACTGAAGAGAAGCTACTGTTCTTGTCAGTTTCCTAAGCAGAGTTGAACTAGATATGCCCAGTGTGTGTAGGAATCACAGTTCTTTTGTTCTGAGCAAGCTCACTGTTCTGGCCCTATAGGAAACACAGGAGAGTAGAAGAGTGCTGTTTTCTCAAAAGCAGAGTGTGTTTCTTGCAAGGCGAGCTAGCGTTTGTTTCCCAGTCCTAAACGGAGTTGAATCCCGTGCAGTTTCTGGTCCTACGAGCAAGAGTTGTTTTCTGCTAAGAAGAGTCACTATTGCGCTCCCATTGCCATACACAGTGCAAATAGCACTGGCGTCTGTTCCCAGCAAGTACAGTGTATTGGACTGAAGAGAAGCTACTGTTCTTGTCAGTTTCCTAAGCAGAGTTGAACTAGATATGTCCCGTGTGTGTAGGAAGCACAGTTCTTTTGTTCTGAGCAAGCTCACTGTTCTGGCCCTATAGGAAACACAGGAGAGTAGAAGAGTGCTGTTTTCTCAAAAGCAGAGTGTGTTTCTTGCAAGGCGAGCTAGCGTTTGTTTCCCAGTCCTAAACGGAGTTGAATCCCATGCAGTTTCTGGTCCTACGATCAAGAGTTGTTTTCTGCTAAGAAGAGTCACTATTGCGCTCCCATTGCCATACACAGTGCAAAGAGCACTCGCGTCTGTTCCCAGCAAGTACAGTGTATTGGACTGAAGAGAAGCTACTGTTCTTGTCAGTTTCCTAAGCAGAGTTGAACTAGATATGCCCCGTGTGTGTAGGAAGCACAGTTCTTTTGTTCTGAGCAAGCTCACTGTTCTGGCCCTATAGGAAACACAGGAGAGTAGAAGAGTGCTGTTTTCTCAAAAGCAGAGTGTGTTTCTTGCAAGGCGAGCTAGCGTTTGTTTCCCAGTCCTAAACGCAGTTGAATCCCATGCAGTTTCTGGTCCTACGAGCAAGAGTTGTTTTCTGCTAAGAAGAGTCACTATTGCGCTCCCATTGCCATACACAGTGCAAATAGCACTCGCGTCTGTTCCCAGCAAGTACAGTGTATTGGACTGAAGAGAAGCTACTGTTCTTGTCAGTTTCCTAAGCAGAGTTGAACTAGATATGCCCCGTGTGTGTAGGAAGCACAGTTCTTTTGTTCTGAGCAAGCTCACTGTTCTGGCCCTATAGGAAACACAGGAGAGTAGAAGAGTGCTGTTTTCTCAAAAGCAGAGTGTGTTTCTTGCAAGGCGAGCTAGCGTTTGTTTCCCAGTCCTAAACGGAGTTGAATCCCATGCAGTTTCTGGTCCTACGAGCAAGAGTTGTTTTCTGCTAAGAAGAGTCACTATTGCGCTCCCATTGCCATACACAGTGCAAATAGCACTCGCGTCTGTTCCCAGCAAGTACAGTGTATTGGACTGAAGAGAAGCTACTGTTCTTGTCAGTTTCCTAAGCAGAGTTGAACTAGATATGCCCCGTGTGTGTAGGAAGCACAGTTCTTTTGTTCTGAGCAAGCTCACTGTTCTGGCCCTATAGGAAACACAGGAGAGTAGAAGAGTGCTGTTTTCTCAAAAGCAGAGTGTGTTTCTTGCAAGGCGAGCTAGCGTTTGTTTCCCAGTCCTAAACGGAGTTGAATCCCATGCAGTTTCTGGTCCTACGAGCAAGAGTTGTTTTCTGCTAAGAAGAGTCACTATTGCGCTCCCATTGCCATACACAGTGCAAAGAGCACTCGCGTCTGTTCCCAGCAAGTACAGTGTATTGGACTGAAGAGAAGCTACTGTTCTTGTCAGTTTCCTAAGCAGAGTTGAACTAGATATGCCCCGTGTGTGTAGGAAGCACAGTTCTTTTGTTCTGAGCAAGCTCACTGTTCTGGCCCTATAGGAAACACAGGAGAGTAGAAGAGTGCTGTTTTCTCAAAAGCAGAGTGTGTTTCTTGCAAGGCGAGCTAGCGTTTGTTTCCCAGTCCTAAACGGAGTTGAATCCCATGCAGTTTCTGGTCCTACGAGCAAGAGTTGTTTTCTGCTAAGAAGAGTCACTATTGCGCTCCCATTGCCATACACAGTGCAAATAGCACTCGCGTCTGTTCCCAGCAAGTACAGTGTATTGGACTGAAGAGAAGCTACTGTTCTTGTCAGTTTCCTAAGCAGAGTTGAACTAGATATGCCCCGTGTGTGTAGGAAGCACAGTTCTTTTGTTCTGAGCAAGCTCACTGTTCTGGCCCTATAGGAAACACAGGAGAGTAGAAGAGTGCTGTTTTCTCAAAAGCAGAGTGTGTTTCTTGCAAGGCGAGCTAGCATTTGTTTCCCAGTCCTAAACGGAGTTGAATCCCATGCAGTTTCTGGTCCTACGAGCAAGAGTTGTTTTCTGCTAAGAAGAGTCACTATTGCGCTCCCATTGCCATACACAGTGCAAATAGCACTCGCGTCTGTTCCCAGCAAGTACAGTGTATTGGACTGAAGAGAAGCTACTGTTCTTGTCAGTTTCCTAAGCAGAGTTGAACTAGATATGCCCCGTGTGTGTAGGAAGCACAGTTCTTTTGTTCTGAGCAAGCTCACTGTTCTGGCCCTATAGGAAACACAGGAGAGTAGAAGAGTGCTGTTTTCTCAAAAGCAGAGTGTGTTTCTTGCAAGGCGAGCTAGCGTTTGTTTCCCAGTCCTAAACGGAGTTGAATCCCATGCAGTTTCTGGTCCTACGATCAAGAGTTGTTTTCTGCTAAGAAGAGTCACTATTGCGCTCCCATTGCCATACACAGTGCAAATAGCACTCGCGTCTGTTCCCAGCAAGTACAGTGTATTGGACTGAAGAGAAGCTACTGTTCTTGTCAGTTTCCTAAGCAGAGTTGAACTAGATATGCCCCGTGTGTGTAGGAAGCACAGTTCTTTTGTTCTGAGCAAGCTCACTGTTCTGGCCCTATAGGAAACACAGGAGAGTAGAAGAGTGCTGTTTTCTCAAAAGCAGAGTGTGTTTCTTGCAAGGCGAGCTAGCGTTTGTTTCCCAGTCCTAAACGGAGTTGAATCCCATGCAGTTTCTGGTCCTACGAGCAAGAGTTGTTTTCTGCTAAGAAGAGTCACTATTGCGCTCCCATTGCCATACACAGTGCAAATAGCACTGGCGTCTGTTCCCAGCAAGTACAGTGTATTGGACTGAAGAGAAGCTACTGTTCTGGTCAGTTTCCTAAGCAGAGTTGAACTAGATATGCCCCGTGTGTGTAGGAAGCACAGTTCTTTTGTTCTGAGCAAGCTCACTGTTCTGGCCCTATAGGAAACACAGGAGAGTAGAAGAGTGCTGTTTTCTCAAAAGCAGAGTGTGTTTCTTGCAAGGCGAGCTAGCGTTTGTTTCCCAGTCCTAAACGGAGTTGAATCCCATGCAGTTTCTGGTCCTACGAGCAAGAGTTGTTTTCTGCTAAGAAGAGTCACTATTGCGCTCCCATTGCCATACACAGTGCAAATAGCACTCGCGTCTGTTCCCAGCAAGTACAGTGTATTGGACTGAAGAGAAGCTACTGTTCTGGTCAGTTTCCTAAGCAGAGTTGAACTAGATATGCCCCGTGTGTGTAGGAAGCACAGTTCTTTTGTTCTGAGCAAGCTCACTGTTCTGGCCCTATAGGAAACACAGGAGAGTAGAAGAGTGCTGTTTTCTCAAAAGCAGAGTGTGTTTCTTGCAAGGCGAGCTAGCGTTTGTTTCCCAGTCCTAAACGGAGTTGAATCCCATGCAGTTTCTGGTCCTACGAGCAAGAGTTGTTTTCTGCTAAGAAGAGTCACTATTGCGCTCCCATTGCCATACACAGTGCAAATAGCACTCGCGTCTGTTCCCAGCAAGTACAGTGTATTGGACTGAAGAGAAGCTACTGTTCTTGTCAGTTTCCTAAGCAGAGTTGAACTAGATATGCCCCGTGTGTGTAGGAAGCACAGTTCTTTTGTTCTGAGCAAGCTCACTGTTCTGGCCCTATAGGAAACACAGGAGAGTAGAAGAGTGCTGTTTTCTCAAAAGCAGAGTGTGTTTCTTGCAAGGCGAGCTAGCGTTTGTTTCCCAGTCCTAAACGGAGTTGAATCCCATGCAGTTTCTGGTCCTACGAGCAAGAGTTGTTTTCTGCTAAGAAGAGTCACTATTGCGCTCCCATTGCCATACACAGTGCAAAGAGCACTCGCGTCTGTTCCCAGCAAGTACAGTGTATTGGACTGAAGAGAAGCTACTGTTCTTGTCAGTTTCCTAAGCAGAGTTGAACTAGATATGCCCCGTGTGTGTAGGAAGCACAGTTCTTTTGTTCTGAGCAAGCTCACTGTTCTGGCCCTATAGGAAACACAGGAGAGTAGAAGAGTGCTGTTTTCTCAAAAGCAGAGTGTGTTTCTTGCAAGGCGAGCTAGCGTTTGTTTCCCAGTCCTAAACGGAGTTGAATCCCATGCAGTTTCTGGTCCTACGAGCAAGAGTTGTTTTCTGCTAAGAAGAGTCACTATTGCGCTCCCATTGCCATACACAGTGCAAATAGCACTCGCGTCTGTTCCCAGCAAGTACAGTGTATTGGACTGAAGAGAAGCTACTGTTCTTGTCAGTTTCCTAAGCAGAGTTGAACTAGATATGCCCCGTGTGTGTAGGAAGCACAGTTCTTTTGTTCTGAGCAAGCTCACTGTTCTGGCCCTATAGGAAACACAGGAGAGTAGAAGAGTGCTGTTTTCTCAAAAGCAGAGTGTGTTTCTTGCAAGGCGAGCTAGCATTTGTTTCCCAGTCCTAAACGGAGTTGAATCCCATGCAGTTTCTGGTCCTACGAGCAAGAGTTGTTTTCTGCTAAGAAGAGTCACTATTGCGCTCCCATTGCCATACACAGTGCAAATAGCACTCGCGTCTGTTCCCAGCAAGTACAGTGTATTGGACTGAAGAGAAGCTACTGTTCTTGTCAGTTTCCTAAGCAGAGTTGAACTAGATATGCCCCGTGTGTGTAGGAAGCACAGTTCTTTTGTTCTGAGCAAGCTCACTGTTCTGGCCCTATAGGAAACACAGGAGAGTAGAAGAGTGCTGTTTTCTCAAAAGCAGAGTGTGTTTCTTGCAAGGCGAGCTAGCGTTTGTTTCCCAGTCCTAAACGGAGTTGAATCCCATGCAGTTTCTGGTCCTACGAGCAAGAGTTGTTTTCTGCTAAGAAGAGTCACTATTGCGCTCCCATTGCCATACACAGTGCAAATAGCACTCGCGTCTGTTCCCAGCAAGTACAGTGTATTGGACTGAAGAGAAGCTACTGTTCTTGTCAGTTTCCTAAGCAGAGTTGAACTAGATATGCCCCGTGTGTGTAGGAAGCACAGTTCTTTTGTTCTGAGCAAGCTCACTGTTCTGGCCCTATAGGAAACACAGGAGAGTAGAAGAGTGCTGTTTTCTCAAAAGCAGAGTGTGTTTCTTGCAAGGCGAGCTAGCGTTTGTTTCCCAGTCCTAAACGGAGTTGAATCCCATGCAGTTTCTGGTCCTACGAGCAAGAGTTGTTTTCTGCTAAGAAGAGTCACTATTGCGCTCCCATTGCCATACACAGTGCAAATAGCACTGGCGTCTGTTCCCAGCAAGTACAGTGTATTGGACTGAAGAGAAGCTACTGTTCTGGTCAGTTTCCTAAGCAGAGTTGAACTAGATATGCCCCGTGTGTGTAGGAAGCACAGTTCTTTTGTTCTGAGCAAGCTCACTGTTCTGGCCCTATAGGAAACACAGGAGAGTAGAAGAGTGCTGTTTTCTCAAAAGCAGAGTGTGTTTCTTGCAAGGCGAGCTAGCGTTTGTTTCCCAGTCCTAAACGGAGTTGAATCCCATGCAGTTTCTGGTCCTACGAGCAAGAGTTGTTTTCTGCTAAGAAGAGTCACTATTGCGCTCCCATTGCCATACACAGTGCAAATAGCACTCGCGTCTGTTCCCAGCAAGTACAGTGTATTGGACTGAAGAGAAGCTACTGTTCTGGTCAGTTTCCTAAGCAGAGTTGAACTAGATATGCCCCGTGTGTGTAGGAATCACAGTTCTTTTGTTCTGAGCAAGCTCACTGTTCTTGCTCTATAGGAAACACAGGAGAGTAGAAGAGTGCTGTTTTCTCAAAAGCAGAGTGTGTTTCTTGCAAGGCGAGCTAGCGTTTGTTTCCCAGTCCTAAACGGAGTTGAATCCCGTGCAGTTTCTGGTCCTGTGAGCAAGAGTTGTTTTCTGCTAAGAAGAGTCACTATTGTGCTCCCATTGCCATACACAGTGCAAATAGCACTCGCGTCTGTTCCCAGCAAGTACAGTGTATTGGACTGAAGAGAAGCTATTGTTCTTGTCAGTTTTCTAAGCAGAGTTGAACTAGATATGCCCCGTGTGTGTAGGAAGCACAGTTCTTTTGTTCTGAGCAAGCTCACTGTTCTGGCCCTATAGGAAACACAGGAGAGTAGAAGAGTGCTGTTTTCTCAAAAGCAGAGTGTGTTTCTTGCAAGGCGAGCTAGCGTTTGTTTCCCAGTCCTAAACGGAGTTGAATCCCATGCAGTTTCTGGTCCTACGAGCAAGAGTTGTTTTCTGCTAAGAAGAGTCACTATTGCGCTCCCATTGCCATACACAGTGCAAATAGCACTCGCGTCTGTTCCCAGCAAGTACAGTGTATTGGACTGAAGAGAAGCTACTGTTCTTGTCAGTTTCCTAAGCAGAGTTGAACTAGATATGCCCAGTGTGTGTAGGAATCACAGTTCTTTTGTTCTGAGCAAGCTCACTGTTCTGGCCCTATAGGAAACACAGGAGAGTAGAAGAGTGCTGTTTTCTCAAAAGCAGAGTGTGTTTCTTGCAAGGCGAGCTAGCGTTTGTTTCCCAGTCCTAAACGGAGATGAATCCCGTGCAGTTTCTGGTCCTACGAGCAAGAGTTGTTTTCTGCTAAGAAGAGTCACTATTGCGCTCCCATTGCCATACACAGTGCAAATAGCACTCGCGTCTGTTCCCAGCAAGTACAGTGTATTGGACTGAAGAGAAGCTACTGTTCTTGTCAGTTTCCTAAGCAGAGTTGAACTAGATATGCCCCGTGTGTGTAGGAAGCACAGTTCTTTTGTTCTGAGCAAGCTCACTGTTCTGGCCCTATAGGAAACACAGGAGAGTAGAAGAGTGCTGTTTTCTCAAAAGCAGAGTGTGTTTCTTGCAAGGCGAGCTAGCGTTTGTTTCCCAGTCCTAAACGGAGTTGAATCCCATGCAGTTTCTGGTCCTACGATCAAGAGTTGTTTTCTGCTAAGAAGAGTCACTATTGCGCTCCCATTGCCATACACAGTGCAAAGAGCACTCGCGTCTGTTCCCAGCAAGTACAGTGTATTGGACTGAAGAGAAGCTACTGTTCTTGTCAGTTTCCTAAGCAGAGTTGAACTAGATATGCCCCGTGTGTGTAGGAAGCACAGTTCTTTTGTTCTGAGCAAGCTCACTGTTCTGGCCCTATAGGAAACACAGGAGAGTAGAAGAGTGCTGTTTTCTCAAAAGCAGAGTGTGTTTCTTGCAAGGCGAGCTAGCGTTTGTTTCCCAGTCCTAAACGCAGTTGAATCCCATGCAGTTTCTGGTCCTACGAGCAAGAGTTGTTTTCTGCTAAGAAGAGTCACTATTGCGCTCCCATTGCCATACACAGTGCAAATAGCACTCGCGTCTGTTCCCAGCAAGTACAGTGTATTGGACTGAAGAGAAGCTACTGTTCTTGTCAGTTTCCTAAGCAGAGTTGAACTAGATATGCCCCGTGTGTGTAGGAAGCACAGTTCTTTTGTTCTGAGCAAGCTCACTGTTCTGGCCCTATAGGAAACACAGGAGAGTAGAAGAGTGCTGTTTTCTCAAAAGCAGAGTGTGTTTCTTGCAAGGCGAGCTAGCGTTTGTTTCCCAGTCCTAAACGGAGTTGAATCCCATGCAGTTTCTGGTCCTACGAGCAAGAGTTGTTTTCTGCTAAGAAGAGTCACTATTGCGCTCCCATTGCCATACACAGTGCAAATAGCACTCGCGTCTGTTCCCAGCAAGTACAGTGTATTGGACTGAAGAGAAGCTACTGTTCTTGTCAGTTTCCTAAGCAGAGTTGAACTAGATATGCCCCGTGTGTGTAGGAAGCACAGTTCTTTTGTTCTGAGCAAGCTCACTGTTCTGGCCCTATAGGAAACACAGGAGAGTAGAAGAGTGCTGTTTTCTCAAAAGCAGAGTGTGTTTCTTGCAAGGCGAGCTAGCGTTTGTTTCCCAGTCCTAAACGGAGTTGAATCCCATGCAGTTTCTGGTCCTACGAGCAAGAGTTGTTTTCTGCTAAGAAGAGTCACTATTGCGCTCCCATTGCCATACACAGTGCAAATAGCACTCGCGTCTGTTCCCAGCAAGTACAGTGTATTGGACTGAAGAGAAGCTACTGTTCTTGTCAGTTTCCTAAGCAGAGTTGAACTAGATATGCCCCGTGTGTGTAGGAAGCACAGTTCTTTTGTTCTGAGCAAGCTCACTGTTCTGGCCCTATAGGAAACACAGGAGAGTAGAAGAGTGCTGTTTTCTCAAAAGCAGAGTGTGTTTCTTGCAAGGCGAGCTAGCGTTTGTTTCCCAGTCCTAAACGGAGTTGAATCCCATGCAGTTTCTGGTCCTACGAGCAAGAGTTGTTTTCTGCTAAGAAGAGTCACTATTGCGCTCCCATTGCCATACACAGTGCAAATAGCACTCGCGTCTGTTCCCAGCAAGTACAGTGTATTGGACTGAAGAGAAGCTACTGTTCTTGTCAGTTTCCTAAGCAGAGTTGAACTAGATATGCCCCGTGTGTGTAGGAAGCACAGTTCTTTTGTTCTGAGCAAGCTCACTGTTCTGGCCCTATAGGAAACACAGGAGAGTAGAAGAGTGCTGTTTTCTCAAAAGCAGAGTGTGTTTCTTGCAAGGCGAGCTAGCGTTTGTTTCCCAGTCCTAAACGGAGTTGAATCCCATGCAGTTTCTGGTCCTAAGAGCAAGAGTTGTTTTCTGCTAAGAAGAGTCACTATTGCGCTCCCATTGCCATACACAGTGCAAAGAGCACTCGCGTCTGTTCCCAGCAAGTACAGTGTATTGGACTGAAGAGAAGCTACTGTTCTTGTCAGTTTCCTAAGCAGAGTTGAACTAGATATGCCCCGTGTGTGTAGGAAGCACAGTTCTTTTGTTCTGAGCAAGCTCACTGTTCTGGCCCTATAGGAAACACAGGAGAGTAGAAGAGTGCTGTTTTCTCAAAAGCAGAGTGTGTTTCTTGCAAGGCGAGCTAGCGTTTGTTTCCCAGTCCTAAACGGAGTTGAATCCCATGCAGTTTCTGGTCCTACGAGCAAGAGTTGTTTTCTGCTAAGAAGAGTCACTATTGCGCTCCCATTGCCATACACAGTGCAAAGAGCACTCGCGTCTGTTCCCAGCAAGTAGAGTGTATTGGACTGAAGAGAAGCTACTGTTCTTGTCAGTTTCCTAAGCAGAGTTGAACTAGATATGCCCCGTGTGTGTAGGAAGCACAGTTCTTTTGTTCTGAGCAAGCTCACTGTTCTGGCCCTATAGGAAACACAGGAGAGTAGAAGAGTGCTGTTTTCTCAAAAGCAGAGTGTGTTTCTTGCAAGGCGAGCTAGCGTTTGTTTATCAGTCCTAAATGGAGTTGAATTCCGTGCAGTTTCTGGTCCTACGAGCAAGAGTTGTTTTCTGCTAAGAAGAGTCACTATTGCGCTCCCATTGCCATACACAGTGCAAATAGCACTCGCGTCTGTTCCCAGCAAGTACAGTGTATTGGACTGAAGAGAAGCTACTGTTCTTGTCAGTTTCCTAAGCAGAGTTGAACTAGATATGCCCCGTGTGTGTAGGAAGCACAGTTCTTTTGTTCTGAGCAAGCTCACTGTTCTGGCCCTATAGGAAACACAGGAGAGTAGAAGAGTGCTGTTTTCTCAAAAGCAGAGTGTGTTTCTTGCAAGGCGAGCTAGCGTTTGTTTCCCAGTCCTAAACGGTGTTGAATCCCATGCAGTTTCTGGTCCTACGAGCAAGAGTTGTTTTCTGCTAAGAAGAGTCACTATTGCGCTCCAATTGCCATACACAGTGCAAATAGCACTCGCGTCCGTTCCCAGCAAGTACAGTGTATTGGACTGAAGAGAAGCTACTGTTCTTGTCAGTTTCCTAAGCAGAGTTGAACTAGATATGCCCCGTGTGTGTAGGAAGCACAGTTCTTTTGTTCTGAGCAAGCTCACTGTTCTGGCCCTATAGGAAACACAGGAGAGTAGAAGAGTGCTGTTTTCTCAAAAGCAGAGTGTGTTTCTTGCAAGGCGAGCTAGCGTTTGTTTCCCAGTCCTAAACGGAGTTGAATCCCATGCAGTTTCTGGTCCTACGAGCAAGAGTTGTTTTCTGCTAAGAAGAGTCACTATTGCGCTCCCATTGCCATACACAGTGCAAAGAGCACTCGCGTCTGTTCCCAGCAAGTACAGTGTATTGGACTGAAGAGAAGCTACTGTTCTTGTCAGTTTCCTAAGCAGAGTTGAACTAGATATGCCCCGTGTGTGTAGGAAGCACAGTTCTTTTGTTCTGAGCAAGCTCACTGTTCTGGCCCTATAGGAAACACAGGAGAGTAGAAGAGTGCTGTTTTCTCAAAAGCAGAGTGTGTTTCTTGCAAGGCGAGCTAGCGTTTGTTTCCCAGTCCTAAACGGAGTTGAATCCCATGCAGTTTCTGGTCCTACGAGCAAGAGTTGTTTTCTGCTAAGAAGAGTCACTATTGCGCTCCCATTGCCATACACAGTGCAAATAGCACTCGCGTCTGTTCCCAGCAAGTACAGTGTATTGGACTGAAGAGAAGCTACTGTTCTTGTCAGTTTCCTAAGCAGAGTTGAACTAGATATGCCCCGTGTGTGTAGGAAGCACAGTTCTTTTGTTCTGAGCAAGCTCACTGTTCTGGCCCTATAGGAAACACAGGAGAGTAGAAGAGTGCTGTTTTCTCAAAAGCAGAGTGTGTTTCTTGCAAGGCGAGCTAGCGTTTGTTTCCCAGTCCTAAACGGAGTTGAATCCCATGCAGTTTCTGGTCCTACGAGCAAGAGTTGTTTTCTGCTAAGAAGAGTCACTATTGCGCTCCCATTGCCATACACAGTGCAAATAGCACTGGCGTCTGTTCCCAGCAAGTACAGTGTATTGGACTGAAGAGAAGCTACTGTTCTTGTCAGTTTCCTAAGCAGAGTTGAACTAGATATGCCCCGTGTGTGTAGGAAGCACAGTTCTTTTGTTCTGAGCAAGCTCACTGTTCTGGCCCTATAGGAAACACAGGAGAGTAGAAGAGTGCTGTTTTCTCAAAAGCAGAGTGTGTTTCTTGCAAGGCGAGCTAGCGTTTGTTTCCCAGTCCTAAACGGAGTTGAATCCCATGCAGTTTCTGGTCCTACGAGCAAGAGTTGTTTTCTGCTAAGAAGAGTCACTATTGCGCTCCCATTGCCATACACAGTGCAAATAGCACTCGCGTCTGTTCCCAGCAAGTACAGTGTATTGGACTGAAGAGAAGCTACTGTTCTTGTCAGTTTCCTAAGCAGAGTTGAACTAGATATGCCCCGTGTGTGTAGGAAGCACAGTTCTTTTGTTCTGAGCAAGCTCACTGTTCTGGCCCTATAGGAAACACAGGAGAGTAGAAGAGTGCTGTTTTCTCAAAAGCAGAGTGTGTTTCTTGCAAGGCGAGCTAGCGTTTGTTTCCCAGTCCTAAACGGAGTTGAATCCCATGCAGTTTCTGGTCCTAAGAGCAAGAGTTGTTTTCTGCTAAGAAGAGTCACTATTGCGCTCCCATTGCCATACACAGTGCAAAGAGCACTCGCGTCTGTTCCCAGCAAGTACAGTGTATTGGACTGAAGAGAAGCTACTGTTCTTGTCAGTTTCCTAAGCAGAGTTGAACTAGATATGCCCCGTGTGTGTAGGAAGCACAGTTCTTTTGTTCTGAGCAAGCTCACTGTTCTGGCCCTATAGGAAACACAGGAGAGTAGAAGAGTGCTGTTTTCTCAAAAGCAGAGTGTGTTTCTTGCAAGGCGAGCTAGCGTTTGTTTCCCAGTCCTAAACGGAGTTGAATCCCATGCAGTTTCTGGTCCTACGAGCAAGAGTTGTTTTCTGCTAAGAAGAGTCACTATTGCGCTCCCATTGCCATACACAGTGCAAAGAGCACTCGCGTCTGTTCCCAGCAAGTAGAGTGTATTGGACTGAAGAGAAGCTACTGTTCTTGTCAGTTTCCTAAGCAGAGTTGAACTAGATATGCCCCGTGTGTGTAGGAAGCACAGTTCTTTTGTTCTGAGCAAGCTCACTGTTCTGGCCCTATAGGAAACACAGGAGAGTAGAAGAGTGCTGTTTTCTCAAAAGCAGAGTGTGTTTCTTGCAAGGCGAGCTAGCGTTTGTTTATCAGTCCTAAATGGAGTTGAATTCCGTGCAGTTTCTGGTCCTACGAGCAAGAGTTGTTTTCTGCTAAGAAGAGTCACTATTGCGCTCCCATTGCCATACACAGTGCAAATAGCACTCGCGTCTGTTCCCAGCAAGTACAGTGTATTGGACTGAAGAGAAGCTACTGTTCTTGTCAGTTTCCTAAGCAGAGTTGAACTAGATATGCCCCGTGTGTGTAGGAAGCACAGTTCTTTTGTTCTGAGCAAGCTCACTGTTCTGGCCCTATAGGAAACACAGGAGAGTAGAAGAGTGCTGTTTTCTCAAAAGCAGAGTGTGTTTCTTGCAAGGCGAGCTAGCGTTTGTTTCCCAGTCCTAAACGGTGTTGAATCCCATGCAGTTTCTGGTCCTACGAGCAAGAGTTGTTTTCTGCTAAGAAGAGTCACTATTGCGCTCCAATTGCCATACACAGTGCAAATAGCACTCGCGTCTGTTCCCAGCAAGTACAGTGTATTGGACTGAAGAGAAGCTACTGTTCTTGTCAGTTTCCTAAGCAGAGTTGAACTAGATATGCCCCGTGTGTCTAGGAAGCACAGTTCTTTTGTTCTGAGCAAGCTCACTGTTCTGGCCCTATAGGAAACACAGGAGAGTAGAAGAGTGCTGTTTTCTCAAAAGCAGAGTGTGTTTCTTGCAAGGCGAGCTAGCGTTTGTTTCCCAGTCCTAAACGGAGTTGAATCCCATGCAGTTTCTGGTCCTACGAGCAAGAGTTGTTTTCTGCTAAGAAGAGTCACTATTGCGCTCCCATTGCCAGAAAAAGTGCAAAGAGCACTCGCGTCTGTTCCCAGCAAGTACAGTGTATTGGACTGAAGAGAAGCTACTGTTCTTGTCAGTTTCCTAAGCAGAGTTGAACTAGATATGCCCCGTGTGTGTAGGAAGCACAGTTCTTTTGTTCTGAGCAAGCTCACTGTTCTGGCCCTATAGGAAACACAGGAGAGTAGAAGAGTGCTGTTTTCTCAAAAGCAGAGTGTGTTTCTTGCAAGGCGAGCTAGCGTTTGTTTCCCAGTCCTAAACGGAGTTGAATCCCATGCAGTTTCTGGTCCTACGAGCAAGAGTTGTTTTCTGCTAAGAAGAGTCACTATTGCGCTCCCATTGCCATACACAGTGCAAATAGCACTCGCGTCTGTTCCCAGCAAGTACAGTGTATTGGACTGAAGAGAAGCTACTGTTCTTGTCAGTTTCCTAAGCAGAGTTGAACTAGATATGCCCCGTGTGTGTAGGAAGCACAGTTCTTTTGTTCTGAGCAAGCTCACTGTTCTGGCCCTATAGGAAACACAGGAGAGTAGAAGAGTGCTGTTTTCTCAAAAGCAGAGTGTGTTTCTTGCAAGGCGAGCTAGCGTTTGTTTCCCAGTCCTAAACGGAGTTGAATCCCATGCAGTTTCTGGTCCTACGAGCAAGAGTTGTTTTCTGCTAAGAAGAGTCACTATTGCGCTCCCATTGCCATACACAGTGCAAATAGCACTCGCGTCTGTTCCCAGCAAGTACAGTGTATTGGACTGAAGAGAAGCTACTGTTCTTGTCAGTTTCCTAAGCAGAGTTGAACTAGATATGCCCCGTGTGTGTAGGAAGCACAGTTCTTTTGTTCTGAGCAAGCTCACTGTTCTGGCCCTATAGGAAACACAGGAGAGTAGAAGAGTGCTGTTTTCTCAAAAGCAGAGTGTGTTTCTTGCAAGGCGAGCTAGCGTTTGTTTCCCAGTCCTAAACGGAGTTGAATCCCATGCAGTTTCTGGTCCTACGAGCAAGAGTTGTTTTCTGCTAAGAAGAGTCACTATTGCGCTCCCATTGCCATACACAGTGCAAATAGCACTCGCGTCTGTTCCCAGCAAGTACAGTGTATTGGACTGAAGAGAAGCTACTGTTCTTGTCAGTTTCCTAAGCAGAGTTGAACTAGATATGCCCCGTGTGTGTAGGAAGCACAGTTCTTTTGTTCTGAGCAAGCTCACTGTTCTGGCCCTATAGGAAACACAGGAGAGTAGAAGAGTGCTGTTTTCTCAAAAGCAGAGTGTGTTTCTTGCAAGGCGAGCTAGCGTTTGTTTCCCAGTCCTAAACGGAGTTGAATCCCATGCAGTTTCTGGTCCTACGAGCAAGAGTTGTTTTCTGCTAAGAAGAGTCACTATTGCGCTCCCATTGCCATACACAGTGCAAATAGCACTCGCGTCTGTTCCCAGCAAGTACAGTGTATTGGACTGAAGAGAAGCTACTGTTCTTGTCAGTTTCCTAAGCAGAGTTGAACTAGATATGCCCCGTGTGTGTAGGAAGCACAGTTCTTTTGTTCTGAGCAAGCTCACTGTTCTGGCCCTATAGGAAACACAGGAGAGTAGAAGAGTGCTGTTTTCTCAAAAGCAGAGTGTGTTTCTTGCAAGGCGAGCTAGCGTTTGTTTCCCAGTCCTAAACGGAGTTGAATCCCATGCAGTTTCTGGTCCTAAGAGCAAGAGTTGTTTTCTGCTAAGAAGAGTCACTATTGCGCTCCCATTGCCATACACAGTGCAAAGAGCACTCGCGTCTGTTCCCAGCAAGTACAGTGTATTGGACTGAAGAGAAGCTACTGTTCTTGTCAGTTTCCTAAGCAGAGTTGAACTAGATATGCCCCGTGTGTGTAGGAAGCACAGTTCTTTTGTTCTGAGCAAGCTCACTGTTCTGGCCCTATAGGAAACACAGGAGAGTAGAAGAGTGCTGTTTTCTCAAAAGCAGAGTGTGTTTCTTGCAAGGCGAGCTAGCGTTTGTTTCCCAGTCCTAAACGGAGTTGAATCCCATGCAGTTTCTGGTCCTACGAGCAAGAGTTGTTTTCTGCTAAGAAGAGTCACTATTGCGCTCCCATTGCCAGAAAAAGTGCAAATAGCACTCGCGTCTGTTCCCAGCAAGTACAGTGTATTGGACTGAAGAGAAGCTACTGTTCTTGTCAGTTTCCTAAGCAGAGTTGAACTAGATATGCCCCGTGTGTGTAGGAAGCACAGTTCTTTTGTTCTGAGCAAGCTCACTGTTCTGGCCCTATAGGAAACACAGGAGAGTAGAAGAGTGCTGTTTTCTCAAAAGCAGAGTGTGTTTCTTGCAAGGCGAGCTAGCGTTTGTTTCCCAGTCCTAAACGGAGTTGAATCCCATGCAGTTTCTGGTCCTACGAGCAAGAGTTGTTTTCTGCTAAGAAGAGTCACTATTGCGCTCCCATTGCCATACACAGTGCAAATAGCACTGGCGTCTGTTCCCAGCAAGTACAGTGTATTGGACTGAAGAGAAGCTACTGTTCTTGTCAGTTTCCTAAGCAGAGTTGAACTAGATATGCCCCGTGTGTGTAGGAAGCACAGTTCTTTTGTTCTGAGCAAGCTCACTGTTCTGGCCCTATAGGAAACACAGGAGAGTAGAAGAGTGCTGTTTTCTCAAAAGCAGAGTGTGTTTCTTGCAAGGCGAGCTAGCGTTTGTTTCCCAGTCCTAAACGGAGTTGAATCCCATGCAGTTTCTGGTCCTACGAGCAAGAGTTGTTTTCTGCTAAGAAGAGTCACTATTGCGCTCCCATTGCCATACACAGTGCAAATAGCACTCGCGTCTGTTCCCAGCAAGTACAGTGTATTGGACTGAAGAGAAGCTACTGTTCTTGTCAGTTTCCTAAGCAGAGTTGAACTAGATATGCCCCGTGTGTGTAGGAAGCACAGTTCTTTTGTTCTGAGCAAGCTCACTGTTCTGGCCCTATAGGAAACACAGGAGAGTAGAAGAGTGCTGTTTTCTCAAAAGCAGAGTGTGTTTCTTGCAAGGCGAGCTAGCGTTTGTTTCCCAGTCCTAAACGGAGTTGAATCCCATGCAGTTTCTGGTCCTACGAGCAAGAGTTGTTTTCTGCTAAGAAGAGTCACTATTGCGCTCCCATTGCCATACACAGTGCAAATAGCACTCGCGTCTGTTCCCAGCAAGTAGAGTGTATTGGACTGAAGAGAAGCTACTGTTCTTGTCAGTTTCCTAAGCAGAGTTGAACTAGATCTGCCCCGTGTGTGTAGGAAGCACAGTTCTTTTGTTCTGAGCAAGCTCACTGTTCTGGCCCTATAGGAAACACAGGAGAGTAGAAGAGTGCTGTTTTCTCAAAAGCAGAGTGTGTTTCTTGCAAGGCGAGCTAGCGTTTGTTTCCCAGTCCTAAACGGAGTTGAATCCCATGCAGTTTCTGCTCCTACGAGCAAGAGTTGTTTTCTGCTAAGAAGAGTCACTATTGCGCTCCCATTGCCATAATACACAGTGCAAATAGCACTCGCGTCTGTTCCCAGCAAGTACAGTGTATTGGACTGAAGAGAAGCTACTGTTCTTGTCAGTTTCCTAAGCAGAGTTGAACTAGATATGCCCCGTGTGTGTAGGAAGCACAGTTCTTTTGTTCTGAGCAAGCTCACTGTTCTGGCCTTATAGGAAACACAGGAGAGTAGAAGAGTGCTGTTTTCTCAAAAGCAGAG